>NC_048417.1:20695225-20745036 GCF_013103735.1 Etheostoma cragini | reverse complement strand
CCACAGATTACAATGACGTGTCGACATGCTTTCTAGCGCGCACAGGGAAAAAGTTACACGCGATCAAAACCGAGAAATTATGCATGATCCCAATTTCGAACCACCAGTGGTACATTGAACGCAAAACAGGTTAATGTGACTTATGTTACAAAAGCTGACCAAGACCAACTTTTCAAGGCTGAAAAGACCACCACTAAAACCTTACAATTACTCTGAAATGTGTTGCGTCTTCTCTTAAACCTTAATTTATGTTACCACTTCCGTATCATAGGACGAAAAGAATGGCAACATGACTCCTTGGATGCATCCTGTCTTGTCTCACTGAAGGCCCCTTATCCCGTTGCAAATGGGTTAGGAGGACAGCATTAATATTATAAGACCCAGATGAAGCGCTTGGTGATGTGGACATAGCGTCTGTGGAAATTTCAAATATGCTTCAAACTCAATTCATTTTAGCCTTAATATTTCCTTAGGACAATAACATTGAAAATTGCCACCAAGACAAAAAGTTAAATGACCTATTGAGCTTCCAACTTAGATAATACAATGTGACTTTCCTTTGGGATGGGATTTCCGGGCTTCTTTCCTTTCCTAGAGGCAGCATCTAAGCAATTTCCCATCCAAATGTAAGGCAAATTTGTAGCAAATTTTCAGAATAACTAAAAAGTAAATATGAATTACAACGCATTTCCTTCCACTTCTGTTGTGCGAATATTAGGAGTTGCTTAAATTGAGAAACCGCTTTTAGCACTAACCTCCGTCAGAATGAGAGCGTGTAACACGATGACGTGCCAGTCTAATGTCAAACAAATGAAAACATTATGGGAAAACATGACATTTACCATTGTTAATTTGAGGAAAGGTTACAGTCTCCATCGTTCCACAAAGATATTGATGTTTCAATCTCTCCAACTCAAAGAGAATAAGCAATATGCGTATGTCCTGACTTATTCACCAGGCCTGTAGCTGCACTTGGTCACGTTTCTTCTAACTTATACACATTTTAAACCTTTTGCAATATTTCAAGTTACTACAATTTCTGGCATTCCCCATCAAGCTTTTTGTGCACAAAAATGCGAGATTATTGAGAAACTGCAGGTTTGGCACATCTGGCACTTTCACAATGGTTTTCTCACTGGTGGTTATTGTTTGAAATAGACCAATGGTAACTGTTTCAGCAATCAACCTGAACATTTAGAGTATAATTTCTTTTAAGCAATAACACTTCATATCTAATTCCCACATCAGCCCATTTCTGAATCTGCTAGCCATGTGATAAAACTGAATCTTACACGCCTATTGAACACGAACCACAAACCAGTTTCGTAAAATCTTCTGTCAAAAGAAGAAGAGTTATTATCAAGGCTGTTCGCTACCTCAAAGTGCAAAGCACGGAAAAGGTCCACTGAATGCTTGGCTGGCGTTAATGTTGTAGGAAGGAGATGATTAGTGCACTGTCGTAGAGTGAATTTCGTGACCTTGATAATTAAGTTCTTGGTAAAATAGATGAATCTCATCATCCTTTGAGGATTAGTAGACCACAATGTTAATATTGAGGCAGCAGAAAGGTAAATCAATGTGAAGTTACACATTTTAAGATACTACCAAGATAGTAACACTAAAATAAAGACTTAGCTCCATAGCTCCATAGCTAAATCTCACACAGTAACATTACTGTCACTTGACTGAAACAACAATCTTTTCAGAGATGTATAGTCAGAGAATAATAGTTGTTGAAAAATCAAAAAAAAAAGTAATGGAAATTGAAAAATGTATGCATTCACTTTTTTCCCTAATGCTCTTTTATTTTAGATAATTAATGTATTTTAAGGTCGATGTTAATGTTGAAGGTTCATAGTCAGGGTTACTTCTAAGTAAGGATTATGAACCCAGGACCACATTTTAAAATAGGTGGACAGACAAACGATGATGATCAGAAAGCCCTTCTTGATACCGGCTTTATCATGGGATTCTTATCTCAATTTCTTTGACCCTTCTAATTCTGCTTGTTTATTATCACTATGCAACTGTTTAAATATACGAAATCATCCTAGGGTAGTGTACAACAACATTTCAATACAAATAGCACTTAGGAAGTGCAGCCTAGTAACATATTATGGTGGCAAGCAATTTAAGCAAAACTAAACAGCAAAATCATTGTCTCCAACATATATGCTTTATGCTGCAAGCGTGCCGTGTGCACATTTACACACTGTGCTGCGAGCCACTAAAATCAAGCTCCCTGTTCTGCTGTGATTTGACCTGAAAGAGAACATACAGTGGCCAAGAGGGGCATAATCTGAGAAAGGGTAGAAAATATGAAAGACCATGGCAGTCTATCATAAAATGTACTGTACTGCATGTGTGCCAGGAAATATATATATATATATATATATATATATATATATATATATATATATATATATGTAGTTAATAACCAATTTTACTGTTTCACTACCATTCATTTTAGATCCGGACTGCACTGGAAATTAGTTTTGTGCTTTCAAAGTAAAGTAAAATTGGTACAACTGGCACTTTCTAAAGGAAATGACATTTTTTAAATGTGGCACCTACTCTTGGAGATGGTAATAATTTCTTGCTCTGTTTATTTCTCGATGCAACCTTCAAAAGCATTTGGGATAGAACTTCCCACTATAAAAACCTCGCAAATTGTGTTTGGAGACATACAAAAAGCCATAGATTGATGCAATGCTATACTGTGCTCAATTACCTGAGAATTTAAAAATGAGATTACCACATAAGCCTCAACATTATGGATATTAAGGAATTTAAATACAAAATGTATACACTAGTGGAATAATTGTGTACATAAATGTATATAAACAATTGTGTCTATGTGGAAATGTGGCTGCATAACCCTGTCAACCCCCAGGGTTCAACATCTCTCTTTGGCCAAATCCTGCAAGATACAGGGTGAAAAACAGATACACACATTAAGTGATACTAGTACTTCCTTTACTCAAATAAAAACAAGACAGAGAAGGAATTTCTCAGTTATTGCTAATGTTTATTCCGAAGCTAGAAAGACCAAAGGCCTCGTCAGAAATCATGGATCGATTCCGATCTTAGCTTCAGCAACCACATCAAGGCAATATCTAAATCAGCCTTTCATCATTAAAACAAACAACTAGCAAGAGTTACAGGTTGCATGTCTGTACAAGATTTAAAGACACCTATTAATGCTTTAATCTCCAGCAGGCGGGACTATTGCAAAGTTCTCTTGTTTGATCTTTCTAAAAAAGAGAATTTGACAACTACAGCACATTCAAAATGCTGCTGCCAGACTTCTGACAAGTACCAGAATAGCTGAACACATTACTTTGACTCCTAAGTCTGTACACCAGATATTTTAAAGTGCCTCTGCTCATTTATAAATGGGTTAATGGCCGAGGGCCCAACATTTTCTGACATCTTTGAAGAATATAAATGCAGAGGGTCCTTTGGATATAAAGCAGTGCTAGTGCCTTAAGATAAATATTTCTTTAGGTAGATACTTTCCCAAATAATTTCATGGTACTAAGGCTAAAAAAGAGCTGTCTTAAATGCTAAATAATCTTTGTGTTTTGTAAAATTACAAACAAAAAAACTTCATAGAGAATGAGCACAGCACCAGACATCTGACGCCCCAATGGGGAAGATTTTTATCTGAGATGTATCTCTTGAGATATTAAGACAACATTCCTGAACAGTGACCAGGGAACCAGTTTTTTGATGGCAGCAGATGCCTGAGTGAGCAGTAACAGTTTCAATGGTTGCTCTCAAGGATTTATATGCTCCAATTTAACCCCTACTCTGACCCCTGTCAAGACTTGGACAATCGATTTAGTTTTCTCTTGTTGAACCTGTTAATACAAAAGGTACAGTTCACTGATGTTTTGACCAATAATAAACCATTTAATGTAGAAGTTTCAATCATCTTTTGAACACTTTTAAAAAATATTTTGGTCCTCATTTACTTCACCCAACTTGTATATCTCATGTATTTCTTCACCATTCAGTATTTGGTGGGTAGGGAGGTGTGGACTTCCTTTGCACCCCTAATAAAATAGTCAAATAGGAATATTCAAATGCTTTTGGTTATCATTTTTGCAAGGGCAAATGTTTTTTGTCATTACAGTGCATGCATTATCTTCTGTGGTAGTGCTTTAAAAATACACTCAAAAACTAAGTGTTTACTTGGCTCTCTTTGGTTAAACCAATTTGTTTCACAATCCATCATTTTCTACTACATTTTGACAGATAGGCTACATGCCTTCTTTGCCTTGTGTGCATTATAGCCTGTCTATTGACATCATCTTAGAAGTGTACTATTTTAAATGAAGAGGAAACCGTAATGGTGGTGTGTTCTTTCTTTCCACATAAAATCTTCAAGTGTCTTATTGCCCTTAGCTAGCTACATTCCGCCAACATCAAACCAACTAGCTTGATGTCAGTGAGACATTGTGTTTTATACTTATTCTGTAATATGCCTGAAAAAATCTGGAATTAATAAAGTATGCACAGAGAGAGCATAGAGGAGACTCTACTTAAGTGATGGCTGCTAAATGTGCATAAATTCCAAGCTTTGAATTTTAATTTTGCAGCTGCTAATGGGTTTCCTCGTTTGGAACTTTAAAATAATTTTACATGAGTGTATCACGTTATGCTCAAAACAGCTTTCCATGTTTGTAAATGAGGGAAAAAGGATCTGATTAAACAACTCGCTTTCACACCCAACTCGTCAAATTAAGCAGCTTGTTCTGTGCCGTCAGTGTCCGATGCTATATTTCCAGGTAGCCGACTATTTCATAAACGGATATTTAAATATTGTTTTCAGAGGCAAATTCTCCATTTGGCTATAAACGAAGAGCACAAACTAAGGGAAATATCAAATTTTTCAAAATAACCATGTACGTGTAAATGGTGTATGATATTGCACACGAGGCACCTTTAAGAATCTGTATGAAGAGCATCAGGCTTTGACTGTGGCGCTGTGAGATGACCTGTAGTATAACGAGTGCCAAAGTTTGTATCCATAAAGAGCTCCAAGGACAGCATGGATAGATGCATGTGACAAACACTTAAATACGGTCTGTGATCAAACACAGGACTCTCACCTCTCACCCCCAAAACTGCTATGTCCATTGTGAAACCGAAAGTCAACATTTTATATAACGTAAGTCAACGACGTATTTACTCAACTAACATCACATTTGTTATTTACGTAAAACAGTTGAATTATATGAACCGAAACCATGACCTTTTCCTAAACCAAACCAAATTGATTAGTTGCCTAAAACTAAACAATACTTTGCACTTTGAACATTAAACATTAACATTAACATTAACATTTGAACATTAAAAACATCAAGGGATCATCAAGAAGGGTCTGGTCTGTCTGCAACGAGTTGGTAGTGAAAATTTGTTGTACAAACAGCTCTGTACAATCTGGAAAATAGGTTAAAGTTAATCAGAAATAATCCAGTCATTGGTTTTGCTGTAATATCAGTCCCAAATAAATATACCACTGATCTTCACAGTGGCTGTGAAGCCCCTTGTGTAAAAGATGTGTTATTGTAGCATTGATAAAATTCTTCTGATGGAATAAGTATGTGGAAAATGTACTACACACATTTGTGCAGTCTGTGTTGCTTTGAGGGATTTATTCTGTGTTTTCCAAAGTGTCACACATCACAGTAATTATCCAAGTCAGACCTGCTATAATAATACAGATATGCTAACATTTGAGTAAATGTGAGTAAGCCAAGCAGATTGACATGGGATGGCCATGTCAGTTGTTTATCATTCAGTTTGCCATAAATATCTCTCCATTTTTTGATGGATTGCCATGACATTTTGTACAGAAATTTGTGATGCCCTGTGAATGACTTAGGTGATCTCCTGACTTTTTTGCAATAACTTAATAATCATACAATATGGAAGTCATAAATATGAGAACATGTTTTCTTGGATGAATGCCACATGCTAAGATATGTATTTGCCTTCTACAGAAAGAGAGTATAGTACGTCACATCAGTACAAGCCACAGAATCATTTCAACAGCTTTGAAGATAATGCGCATTCTAATGTACGGATGATTTGATCAAGCTGATTAGCTGCTTGTTGACTTTAATTTTAATTTATCCATCTCTTAACAATTGCGAGAAACTGTTTATGATTACAGTGTCTGATTATTGTAATGAATAATGATGTATGTCATTCAGATTGCATCTGGGAAATAATCACGTAGAGTGGTGCGATGGGCTTATCACATAAAGTGGCGCATTATCAATTGGCACTAGTTAGGCACATTTAAAGAGTGAAGGCTTCCATTTTCTGCATTCTCATTTTCATATTTTCTGTTTAGGTTGGTTCACACTAAATTTTAATTTCCCTTCATGAATGCCAAGAGTGCATGTACCACTCCGACAAGTGTTGCATACGGCATGTAAGTCTTTAGTGCTCATGAAAAACAATTCCTTAAACTTGATGTGCAGTTAGGGAGTAGGTAGCAATATGTATTATGTTAAATGTTCAACTATCCCAGTTGTATTTATTTCTTTTCCCTTATGCCTCCTATTTTTTTAAGTTTTGGGGCGCCTTTTCCCTTTATATTGATAGTGACGGTGGATAGACAGGAAAGGTGGGAAAGAGATGGCGGTTGACACACAGCATAGGGCCACAGGTCAGATTTGAACATGGTACGCTACAAAGGACTCAGCCTACATGGGGCGCACCCTCTTACTGGCTCACCTTGATGTCGCCCCATTCCTCCTTTTTTTATGTTAAAATGTAATTTTAACATTTTACAGCAACACTTTTAAAACAATTTAACACAAAGGACAGCTTTTGGAGTACTACTCAGCCTGTAAAAGCATTTGTAGTTGGTAATGTCCTCTGTGGCTCTAAAGGAACTTTGTCAAATCAGAACATAATTACTAATTATGTCACTAGAGGTTATTTCTGCTTTGGTTTAACAGTTACAACACAAAGCCTGAGTTACATTTGTGTCAGAGAGGGTCTAACCAAAAGATCCAATAGATCCAGCATTTTAGAGCTTGATCTATAAAAAGTGATTTGCTGTTTAGAATTTGGCTTTGTATCTTGTGTCTTGCTTTGCATGCAATTGCAGTACAATCCCTTTGATTGGCTTTTGAAAATGTCCTAAAGCTAATACACGTTGGATACAGAAACTAAGGTGATCCTTCATTTCTCCCTCAATTATTTGTAGATATCGTGTTTGTTTAAGAACTAAGTTGAGAACAGGTGTTGTACTGTGAGTATTATTTGTCAAATATCTAGTCAAATATTTGTGCTACCATTGAAGCACTGCGACAGGGACATGTTTGTATTAGGATTATTTCATTGTTCGTTATCAACCATTTTTATTCCATTGATCAAATAATTAATTAAATTGCAAGAATGATTGTGCACAATGTCAGTAGATATAATGTTGCAGGGCCGGTCTTATGTGAAGTTTCTATAATAGCTGGACTGTAGTGAAGATGAAATTCAAGATCACACTCCAAACATCAAATAAAAACAGAAGTGTAATCTCATTACCATATCAGCTTCAGGGTACAGTTCCTATTGAGACAAAAATTAATATGATATTACCGTTGGAATAATAAATTCCAATGGCTTTGCCACTTATTATGTTCCTCCACAGGTGACAAAAAACACACCACTGTTGTACTTTAAGGGTAGATTTAAGCAAAGACTAGGGGAGATTTCAACATCTGAACTCATTTACTCTCAAGTGCCTCAGCTTTTCACTGTCACCTGGAAACAGAGTTTACACACACACACACACACACACACACAGAGTGTATTCTTAACATCATGAGAGGGGAACAAAAGGGAAAAGAGATGACAGGTATTTTTCATTTTCATATCGACATAATGAATTCCATGTGTTTATGTTGTGCGGAGGCCTATTAATGCATTAATAGGCCTCTGCACAACATAAATGAGGGGCCTAGGAACAGCCCTAGACCTAGACCTGCAATGTGTTGTCACTTCCCATTACACTTGCAATACTTGTGTATTGCAAATATTGTTTTAAGCACAAATAATGAACAAATCAGCATTTAAGCATAAATTGAGGCCTATTAGCAACTCTACTATCTTTAAATAGACTGCAGTAAATACAGTATGTATCTATTACCCAGTTACCCTATTAATGATCCTTCTCCAGATCTTCAGCTCGATTTGCTCAAAGTGTGATGGATATTTTAATGTTAAGTTTTCTTCGGAAAACCCCGAATCTAACCTTTCTTAATACATGTAGAATGTCTGAATGTAGAATGGATATGACACAACCAAAACATATCATGCATAAGGCAACAATACGGTTAACAACAGACATTTATTACAAATAACTGATAACACTGGGCTGAATACTTGATGGTTATTATTCACTGACATCCATATTGCCCCGTGCGCCATGTGGCACGTAGCAATGCCAAAGATGTTTTCTTGGGAAATTGTTACTTTAATCTCAGAGAATATTCAAGGTTTGTTCTCTTGGATTCATACACTTTTTTCACAACTGTACAACTTATATACCGGAAACTCAAAGTTCTTTTCTTGGAACATGAGCCCCCTCTCCTAGCTCCGTATTTTTAAGATAGGACAATACGGACCCATTCATTTAGTTACAGTGCCTTGATTTCTATTATCTTACTTGAAAATCAATCATATTCCAAACACCTACTGCCACTATCAACAAAACAAAAGTAAAAATAAATAAACAAACAAGGCAGGATGAGGTCAAGAGTGGGAGCAATTCCCACTTTGTGTAAAGCTCTCATCAGGTATCAGACAATGCAACTATGTATGTTGGGCAGAGCTTTTAGGGCCTTATATTATCTGGGGGGAGAGTGTCAAGCCTCTCAAAGTACAACAAAAACAGATCCCATATTCATGAATATGAATATGTCATTTGATCCTCTAGAGAAATAGTATATATTTATGTAATGTATAATACTTTTTTCTAATTTCAGGAATAGCATCAGGTCGTTAAGACAGACTGACACATACTGTGGTTTAGGAGATTTCCACTTAAGCACCACTATCCTTCTACAAGCCAACAGGGAGGTCATTAAGACCTCACTTACTAATACACCAAAAATGGCCATTTCTGCATTCGGCCCCACATCGGTGTCAAATTGCTCATTTAAAGTTTTGCAAACCATTGACCAGAAGTCTCTTACCTTTGGACAAGTCCAGAACATATGAGCAATGTTGGATGAGGTACAATTACTGTGGTCACACCTGTCATCAGTGACTGGGTATATTTTGGACAGTTTTGATTTGGTATAATAATTTTGGTGAAAGACTATAAACTTTATCAGATAAAGGCAGGCACAGGAGGATGTGCCATTAACTCTACTCTGAGCACAGTCCCAGGTTGCATCAGAAATCTCCATCCCAAGTTCTTCAGCCCAATCACTTCTGATTTACTTTAATAAAACCTTCTGAAAAAAAAAAAGATTGTGTTGTATATAATTGAAATCTGGCCTTTACGTTGTACAGGAGTTTGTAAGATGTTGTCCAACTCTGAATTTACTAGTAAGGCTGGGAAGGTTGAGCTCCATGTTTGGATAAAGTTACGGATTTGGAAATATCTAAATAAATCTGACCATTAAGATCGCTAAAGCTGCCAAAAAGACCATCTATATAAAAGTCACTACATATAATAAGACCAACTTTGTGCTACTGTATAAATCCAATCTGGCTGCACGAAAGAGGTGGTTATTGGAAATAGGGCTACACATAGAGAAGTAAAGAGGTTTGAAGTGTTGCCTATATTGTGCCCATATTTTGAGAGTAGAATGTACTACAAGGTTTGAAGTATACTGTGATGGAGAGAAAGGTAATTTTTTTGCAATCAAAGCGGCGAAAGATGTTTACATGCAGGTGACCTGTACGCCTAAGTATTCAAAGCCAGAGTTTGAAATACGGAAAGGGAGTCTGAAATCTGAAGAGACAAATTATTGAGGGGAAAGCATTCACTTTTGGACAGATTCTATTTTAACCAGAGAAAAGCCCCAATACAGTATATGTAACATTTCCACACTATTAGAGAAACAAGACACTGGATCAAATATTTACCCAATACATAGAAATTCTATGTTCAACTTGCATCCTGAAAAGCCCACGTGTGACATAGAATGTTGTAACAGAAATGGGCGGAGGGGACAGCCCTGTCTGGTGCCACTTAAAAATTGGGAAGCTAATTTCTTAGTTATCACTGATGCATTTGTGGAAGTATATACCAGGCAGATATAAGAAATAAAATTAGAACCAAAGCCAAATCTTTCCTGTATGGCAAACATAACTACAATCTATTCTGTCAAATTTTTAAGAGTTTACAATTATTTGTGAAAGAGTGATTGTCCTTCATGAATCTGGTTTGGTCCATTGAGATTATATGGGACATTACAGTATGTAATCTTGAGGCAAGGAGTTTAGCTAATATCTTTACATCTTTGATATGAAGTGAAATTGGCCGATATGACTCACACTCAAGCGGGTCTTCACCGGGTTTCAAAATTAGTGAGATAGATGCTTCTGTTAGGCTCTGTGTTAGGTTTGATTGACTCAATGAACGATTGAACATTTCAAGAAGAACGGGTGCTAGTCGAGATGAAACTTTCTTTTAAAATTCCACAGGATAGCCGTCCACCCTTGGGATTTGACCACTTAGCATTTTCTGGGTGGAATCAAAGATTTCTTCGTAGTTACAACGGGTTTGTCCAAGTCAGTTTTAACAGCTACATCTGTCTTAGGGATATCTAAATCTTTGAAAAAGTGTAACATGTTTGATGTACATTGTGGAAATTTAGATGCATGCAAGTCCAAGTGAAATGCTTTAAAAGCATTGTTCATTTTCACTGGATCTATTTTTACCTGTGAAGCACTGTTAATCTGTGGGATCATATGAGGCGCTGATCTGCATTTCAACTGATAAACTAACAAGCTGCCTGCTTTTTCAGGCTCATAATAGCACCGTCTTGACCACTGGAAGTGTCTCTCCATTTTTTGCGAAGCATGAGATAATGAATCCTCCAAAATAATAGTCATACAAAATTAAAAGAAATCCCTTCAGCAATATAAAAAAACCTGTTTTAGCATAGAGTGAAAACAAATTGGTTGTGTCAATAATTAAACCCATCCCAACATTGAAAATAACAAAAATCTCCAATGTCTGGCTCCGGAACATAAGCAGACTGGCAGTCCCATCCTAAATCTTGAATCTTCCGGGGGTGAATCTCTTAACGATACCATTAACCTACTGCAGAGCCTTTGACCATCTAATAGTTAAACTTTAAACTGTTTTCAAATAATCAATATTGCCGTCTGACATTTGCCACATCATAATGCAGAGCTGCCAACTTTTCCCAAAACCTTGGAGTGAGAATTGGGGGGGCCAACCCATATTTTGCAGGTACAAAGCAATTTCTTTGGTCTTTCAGCTTCATTATCCTTCAGGGTTTAAATTGTGATTTGTTATATGTGGGGGGGATGGGCTGTCCCTAGGGGGGTCTGGGGGTATGACCCCCCAGGAAAACATTTTGAAAAATAAACCATTAAATGGCACGTTCTGGAGAGTTTTGTGCAAACAAATGAGCCACATGAAGAGACAGTAGCATATGTCAGCAACAGCTGAGAAGATTTGGGTCTGTGGTGAACAGGTCCAGGGGTCCCTGGTGTAGGGACCAGGGACCCAAAGTCAAATTATTGTTGAGGGATCAACTAAGACCACTGAAATTCTAAAGAATGAGAACCACTGATTTACATAAATTCTAATCCTTTAACCTTTGTGCCAAGGCTCAGTAATGTTAGGCCCTTATCCTCTGTGTCTCACTTACTGTATTTACTTTTTGGGGAAAATAAAGACTATTTGTTCATTTTATAAAAAATTGAATGAATTATTTACAGTTAAATTTAGAGATGCACAGAGGTTAGAGAAGAACAAGAGTGGCCCAACGTTTCAGTATATATATAGTATAGTATGGCTCAGATGTGTTTCATCAGATTTCTGCTCATGTTTAAAACTTTCTGTATGATATAACTCCTCCCATCTCTGTTGTCCGAGATTTGGAGAGTTGTAATATAGTCTGCTGTGCATGCCATTGCTCCGCTGATATGGTGGATCTCATTCAGACCGTCTGACAGACACAGAGGCCCATTTAGGTCTCTGGTCTCTGACAAAGTTTGGGGCAGGCTGTACGCTGCTCATTGTTGGAGGTCTACGCACAGATGCAACGCATCACTGCCCACAGCAGAGCAAGTCCACTAAAATGAACTGAAGTTACCAGCCGTGCTACTCAACTCTACTGTTACAGAGAGTTGTCACCAAGCGACGGACGGCTCTGTAATACTCAGAGCTCATACCTGAAGGAAGTGACAAAAAAGGTTCTCAGTTTGCGACAATTCGAAGATGCCACAGACAGGGAGCGCTCTTGAACCCCTCACGGTCTCTGAAAGCACAACTAGTCTATCATAAGTGGCTCAACAGGTAGATCTATAGATAAACTCATCTTTCAGAAATTTGACCGAGCGGGTTGAGACTTCAGCGCGAGAAATCGGGGATGTGGCGTGTGTGCGTGTGAAACCAGTCAAATGCGTGAGAGTTGGCAGCCCTGTAATGGACTACGCCGACAGTGAGCTTGAGCAACGATAGTAACGTTTAACACTAACACTTAGCTAACATTAATATTTGGCTAAGTATAACATAACCAGCCACCATCATTTTCACATGAATCACAGTTTAGAATTACCCAAACAAACAAATTTACATAACACAGATTTAACTCTAAATGCTCATGTAAGTCATTCTAAACCAGTAGGTGAAGACAACACATCTCCTCAAGCACAGTTCAGTCTGAAATCGTTATTGGCGGCTAAACAAGCCGCTGGCAGACAGCCAAAGCAGACATCTAGCCACTTCATAGCAAGTTCAAAGCTAAGCTGTTAAGCAATCCGTCAGGTCACTCTTGGACCATTACCTGTTGATTGTAGAATGCCTTGGCTTCTTCCGGTATCTAGAAGTTAAATGTATTCCCTCCGAAAGTGACTCACAGGCAGGCTGGATAAAGTAGCTGGAATTTTATTCCCTTCTTGTAAAGTGCTTCTTTGATGTCGTTGAATTCCGCAAGTCTCCTTGACGGACTGACGCTGAAATCTGGTTCTATTCTCAGGGTAGAATTCTTGTATTTCAGCTCATGTTGTCTAGCCCCTTGCAGAACTCGGGAAGGAGACCTTCCAGTATGTTCCAGCTTATTTGCCCACCCAGTGCAACCTCTCCACAGTCAATAACCTCCTTGCTCATAATCTCCATCAGCATGTTTGACATAAACACTACAGGATCCTCTCCCCCTTCACTGTCTTCTGGGACATTTACAATTCTCAGATTAGATCTGTGAGAGTGGTTTTCTAAGTTTTCAATGTAATCCAGGAGCTTTGTATTCTGTGTTTGCAGTGCTCTGATGGCTTCATCTGCTGTGAATATCTTTTCAATATTCTCCCCTGCTAGGGATTCTGTTGCAGTCAAGCATTCATGGAAGTTTGTATAATGTTCATAAAAGTTTGCAAAGGGCCAACATATTCCTGAATGAGGATGGAAAGGTCTTCTTTTAAACTGGCATGTTGCTGGGACAGCTCCTCCAGCACCTGGCCCGTGGAGATTCCATCGTGGTTCTTAGCGAGGGAGGCCATACTAGCTAGCTTACTAGAAGTTGTGTTCCGTGTCGTCGACTGTTTTATGTCTAGAGGTGATCATTATACACTCAAGGCTAATTAAGACTTTAATATCCAATGATTTATTACGTTTTAGAAGGTGTTAAATAAACTTTTAACAAAAGGTATAGGCAAGATAGGCCCCCCCAGGAAAAAAATTTGAAAAATAAATCATTAAATGGCACTTTCTGGAGAGTTTTTTTGCAAAAAAATGTAGAAACCAAATGTTACATGATATGTGCAACACTGTGGGATTAAGAGCCTTTGCGTTGTTGTAGTATCAATAGGTTTTAGGGCATTTAGCATTTACATTATTAATTTCTTATGATATAAGAACTGACCCAGACAATGTGCCTAATGCCAGACATAATGAGCCACTTTACAGAGACAATAGCAAATGTCAGCAACAGCTGAGAAGATTTGGGTCTGTGGTGAACAGGTCCAGGGGTCCCTGCCAGGTGTTGGGACCAGGGACTAAGGCCATCCTTAGTAGCTAGCTCTAACTAGTAGCACGATATAATGATTACATCTCCATGGTTCTCTAAATACATCCATTGTTTATTAAGATGCATGTTAACGATCAGGAACAACAAAAACACAATGTTTAACGTTAGTGAATATTATAAACAGTAAAACGGCAAGTTCATTGGCGTCACTCTGTCCACTGTCCACGTTTGGACACCTATTGCTGCTTTTGGCCATATTTGGACACTTATGACCTGACGCACGTCTTTTATTGCGGTACTTTACTATTCTGATCATCACCAAAAATGTTAGCAGAATTAATTTGTACCCATCTAATGATTTTTTCTATATTAACATTGATATTTACATGTTTAATCAGTATATAAAAGTGACTTTGATGAAGAAAAGAAGTAAGAACGCTCAAACGACGATCTTTCCCTCTAAAAAGTTTCTATTTTTACTGTACTGGAAATTTGTAAAGGAGCTTTTATTGCATAAGTCTGAGTTGTTGAAGCATGGCATTTTATTTGTGAAGGACAGAAGTAGGAGCCGGTTGTTTTCACAGCATTGATGGGATTTTCTTTCATTTTTTATGGACTTATTACCCAGCAATGATCCTTGTTTAGAGCATGGAGATAGCGGTTACCCCTTCTGGCCAAGGGTAATTTACCGGTAATAGCGTGCTTCAGCCAGCTCTTGTAACGTAAAAGCTAAAGTAAACAGTTCAAACTATATGCTGTTAGAAAGGTAAGAAGTTACACTTTAGTTATACACCATAAAATGAACTGAAAACATTAATAGATCATTTATATTCATATTTAAACATATATTTTGATAGAACATTAGCCAATAGAACGTGGAAAGAATGACTAGCTACACTTGTAAGAGACACGAGAGAGAAGCTCATGAACGCGCATGCTGCTACCAGTTGCTACGACAACACAAAATAGCGCTATTGACATCAACAGTCAACGACAATGTTCGTTATAACACTTCACTTTGTCATTCATTAATTAGTAATGATTATCAAAATAAACTATGGCTGTATGTAGACAAGCAAGGAGATGTCATGCTACTAGCTAGATACTAGCGACTACTTTTTTTCTTTGTTTTTTTCCCCAATCATGTCACCTCCGGGGCTCCATACAAATTTGCGTCGTAAAAGAGAGATGAACAAAAAAAGATACAAAACCATAGATAGAAAAGATTAATTTGTAATTAAATTACTTCAGATCCTGTAAGTCAAGATGCAAAGGAAGGTATTCATCACTGATGCCTTTCATCTTTCAATTGTTTTATATGGCTAGTTGCTTTACAATTACAATTATCCATCCATCCATCTTCATCCGCTTAGCCGGTATTGGGTCGAGGGGGCAGGAGTTCCAGTAGGGGACCCCAAAGTTGCCTTTCCCGAGCCACATCAACCAGCTCCGACTGGGGGATCCCGAGGCGTTCCCAGGCCAGTTTGGAGATATAATCTCTCCACCTAGTCCGGGGTCTTCCCCGAGGCCTCCTCCCAGCTGGACGTGCCTGGAACACCTCCCTAGGGAGGCTCCCAGGAGGCATCCTTACCAGATGCCCAAACCAATTTCAACTGGCTCCTTTCGACACAAAGGAGCAGCAGCTCTACTCCGAGGTCCTCTCAAATGATTGAGCTTCTCACCCTATAGCTAAGGGAGACGCCCGCCACACACCTGAGGAAACCCATTTTGGCCGCTTGTACCCTTGATCTCGTTCTTTTGGTCATGACCAATTCATGGTCAATCACAATTAATTATTTCAATATATAACATTTTTCAGTAGGCTACCACTATTTTGCAGTACCATCTAAAACGTCACTTATCAATCAGTCTTGTCTGAAAAGAAAATTGATAATAAAACGTATTAGAACAATCACTTTTGCAAGATATTAACTTTGTTTTGTGAGATCTCATTTTTCATTTGCAAGATTTCGCAAATCCAACAAACAATAAAGCTAACCTAGCTGCTACTAGCTAGATAGCGCGCAGTGCGCTGGCTAGTATCTAGCTAGCTAGTAGCACGACATGGTTACATCTTCTTGGTTATCTAAATACAGTCACTGTTTATTTTGATAAGCATTACTAATTAACACATACCAAAGTGAAGTGTTATAATTGGACATTGTTGTTGACTATTGATGTCAATGACTGCAGGCTAACCTCAGTAGCTAGTTATTATCTAGCTAGTTGCGCGACATGATTGCATCTCCTTTCTTGTCTAAATACATTCATCGTTTATTTTGATACGCATGCAAATGATCAGGAACAATGAAAACACAATTTCTATTGTTATTGAATATTTTTCTAATGAAACGGTGAGTTCATGAGTTCGCCGCATAGCTGTTGTGGTTTGGGGTTTTGTTTTGGATTCCTTTTCTCTTTTGGTCCTGTCTTGTGTTTGTATCGTTTTTCCCCGGTCTTGTGTTGTTGGTCTTATGTTCACCGAGTGTTTGCATGTTCTGTTTCCTGTTTTATTTTGAAGTCTGGTCTTTGTCTCGTCTTGCCTTCAGTTTTACTTCCTGTGTCTTCCCGCTTATGTGATTAACTGATGTTTTCTATCTGATTCCCTGCATTCTTGTCACCTGCTCTCTCCACCTCATTAACTTGTGTGTTTAATGTCTGTGCTTCCCTTGTTTCTTGTCAGATCCTTTTGTCCCATCAACGTGTCCAGTCTGCCTGTTCTTGTCGAGTTTCTGTCTTGTGCCAGATATTCCCCCGTGAGTCTTCCCCCCTTTGCATATTCCCTGTTTTTGCATTTCTTTTCCCTGGGCCTGTTTTGGACTTTTGTCACTTTTGACTTCTTGATTTTTGTTGTCCTCGGATTTTGCCAGTGCCCGTTGCTCCCTGTGTTTTTCATTGGACTGTTGTGAATAAATCCTTGTTACCTGCTATCTCCACTTTTGGGTCGTCCTTCCTGCCTGAACTTAACAGTAGCTATACCATGGAAATATTTAGACAAGCAAGAAGATGCTAGTGCGATACGCCTCAGTGCGCTAGCTAGCTTGCTAGGTTAGCCTTATTGTTTGTTAGATTAGCGAGATCTTGCATATTAAATCCATATCTCACAAACATGATTGTTCTAGTACTTTTTTATTCTCAGAATCATGATCTCTTGACTCATTCTCTTTTTTTTCCTCCTTTTTTAGTTTTTTCTCCATGTCACCTCCGGGGCTCTGTATGCGCTGACAGTGTTATAAGAGGTGTGTTATTTGCTAGGAATAAATGCATTGAAAATTATATTCTTTTCTATTCACGATGAAGCATTTCATTATGTTCCCGCTCATTGTATAGCTTTCTGTTTTGGTTCATATTCACCGCTTTGAGAGCATCGCTTTTGTCCACAGCAGGCAGCTGTTTTAAGCACATAGCTGTTGCAGATATTTCCCTCAGAAGTGTGTCCTTAAAGAGACTTAATTTTGGACTTATAGGTCCAAATTACAGAGTTCCAAGTGAATAAAATGTTAATCTGTAACTTCTTGATGAGTAAATAAACAAATTTTACTAACACGTGTTAAATTATCTTTAAGGTGAGGACATTTAAAAAAAGAAAGAAAAGAAAAGCCATAACCATAATTTTCCATAAAACATAACCATAAAAAAAGTTTTATTGAGGCTTTGCAATGAGCAAATACATTATATTGCAAGTGTGGATACTTCAGGGACACTAATAAAATGCATTGTTTCTGCAGTGTGACAAAGGCTCTGTCAAATTTGGATGGCACATTGTAAACTTACTCAGGTCACAAAGCCCCCAGACAATTAATTTGCAGTCACACATGTATACACATCATTTAGTAAAAACACTGTGGAAATAAACACTACAGTTTTGTTTATTTACTTAGGTCATTTGTATTCTACATTTTCGGCACAAACACCTGTAACGCTAATGGAGATGTAATGTTACGAATGGCCTCTGTTCTCACTTGCCTGGGTCTTTTTCTTGATGTTTCAGTGAACTGCTGTCAGTGTCGCTGACCGGGTTTGGATTGCTGTAATGACAGTGGTTGGCTGCTAGCTGGCCGGGGGTTTGGATTGCTGTGATGACAGTGGCTGGCTGCTAGCTGGCTGGGGGTTTGGATTGCTGTGATGACAGTGGTTGGCTGCTAGCTGGCCGGGGGTTTGGATTGCTGTGATGACAGTGGCTGGCTGCTAGCTGGCCGGGGGTTTGGATTGCTGTGATGACAGTGGCTGGCTGCTAGCTGGCTGGGGGTTTAGATTGCTGTAACGACAGTGGCTGGCTGCTAGCTGGCTGGGGGTTGACTGTGGATGTGTCTCCGGGGCTGTTGTAAGAGAGTGAGGCAAACAGACCGGGGTGTGCTAGCTGGCTAAATTACCATTATATTAGTCGTCTATCTATACATTTAACATTACTGATGAATTTGTTGGTTAGCCCAGAGTTGATAACCGTAGTCAAAACAATTATGCTAAAAATTACTGAGCGTGTTGTTGTAATCTTATGTTACCCACCAAGAATTAAATACCGTTATAGAACAAGCATTAGCATTAGCTTCTTGTCTACAAGCACCTTTTTTAGTAGCCTAACCTAAAGCAAGACCAAAGCACTTTTCCTCTTCTTTTTCCCTACAGGTTGGAAGCGGAATTCTTCTCTACATTATTCTTATGTCTCATTCGAACTACAGATCTGCTACCAGATGTGGCAAACTTGCACAGTGTAGTTGCAGCCAATAGAGGGCCGCAAAACAAATGCAGAAGTGCCGTTCACCCTGATTGACAAGTTGATGAACCACTGAAAACAACTGGAAACATTACTGTAAGGTACAAAATAATCTTTGATGTTGGATCGATTTAGATTGAAATCAATCAAATCAACCAAAGGTCTCTGTTGTATATCTGTCTCGCAAAGTGGCATGTAATCAATGATAAAACGATGCCGTATGACATAAAAAAGTTGTATCACCCCCCCAAAAAAACACCAAAGAATCAAGGGTCAAAAATGGTAATACGAACCAAATCGTGGGTTTGGTGTATCGTTACAGCCCTATCAGATTTGGAGGGAGCCTTCAGTCCATTCTCTGCTGAAACAGAACAGTACCACTGGAAATCGAAGGGGGCAGTGTAGCCAATAGTTTAAGTGAGACAGAACCATGGGACACGACAAAGACATTTTAAAAATAGTGGAGCTGCGCATTGTCGTTTGACACTAAGTGTATATTTGTGTTTAATATACAGTGGCTATATATGCTATTTACGTGTATATGAAATAATATTTAGAAAGAAAAATCTAAAAGTGCATATGAATGTAGCTCTTCCATGTAGCAGAGTCTCTCACTTTGCTTAGAAATAAATGAAATAGTATATTTGAAATATCCAAAACTAATTTTCTATTTTAGCGTTTGATGGTAGAAATAAAACTATACTTTTTAGCGTTTGTATGAATCCACTGTGGTAGGTAGATCTTAATGTAACTACACCCAGTTCAGCTACAGTTCAGCGAAAGATGTGCTTGTTTAACCGATACAGCCCTAAATGTTCTCAGAGTTAGCTAGTGATGTTTTGAAATTTAACATAGCGTGAACTTTAGCAATGAGCTGGGAGGATGTCTGGGCATTTAAGGGTTCTTATGGCTATAAGATAATCAGCTAGTGTATCATATGGTAGAGATTTAAGAGAAATAAAGAAAAAATAGCTCAACACTAACACAGTAAATGACAGTGATCACCGAAGATGAGTGGTGAGAAGATGGAAGAAGGGAAGATGGTTAAATTACCATGTTATTCACCCGTATTTAGACATAAAAAAATTGATGACACACTACCATTCTCCAAATGTAGTTGTTATAAGATAGTAATAATTTTAATAAAAAGGGAAACATAATGAAAAGATTTTTGGTGTTGTACGTCAGGGATTCTCTGAATGTTGCATATGATATAACTTCATTGAACAAAGATTAAGTCCAATTTTGCTGTGTGGATATGGATTTCGTGTCTACACAGTCTCTTTTTACATTACATACATACATAGCAGAACATTTCAGTGATACCAATATCAAAATGAAAAGCAGGTTATCAGTCATGGACAACAAAGGGGATTAAAGTGTTAATAGGTCTTAACATCACAATTTTGAATAGCTATAATTATTTGCTCCTGTAAGTAAAATACCATTCTTTCACTAACAGTAATGGAAGCCTGTTGAAACCACTGGTAAAGGGTGTCGATTAATCATCTGAAGTTAATATTTAATTAACCAGAAGCACCTCTTGGCCATTTGAAAAACGTCCAAATGACTGTCTTGGGATGGACGCTCCAGGGCAGCAGGTTTAAATTATCCCAGCCAGAGTCTGTTTCATCTTTGAACTTGAGGTCAGCAGAACTGAAGAGTAGCATGGCCTATCAAACATATCTTCAAATGTGTCTGTTCAAGCACTTCTCATAATATATTACGAAAGAAAATGGTTAGCAATGGTTAATAGAGGATAACATGAAATAAGTAAATTTAAGATATTCTAACAGATATGTACAGACATAGATATAAAGACATTTAGGAATTGAAGTTGCTCAGTAACATCTGCATTAAAAAACAAAAAGAACTTGAATGTATCATTCTGCCATTTTTTGTTGCGTGCTTCACTGTAAATTACAGAGCCCCCTTGGGGTCAGCGGAGGAAAAACGCACAGATTCATAATCTGTGCTCACGGTTTAATAAACTGTGGACACGGATTCATAACAAGCCGTGCTCAGGTGAGCAAAGTAGGAATAATATTCACAGATTCAAACTTCTGGGATCAATTACTCTATAGCGAAATAATATTAAATCACAAATGACGCATCTTTGCTAATGTAGTAAGGTTAACAATGAGCTACAAACTAATTTTTATCAAAACGAGCTGTCCTCCAACCTTGAGATATAAGATTTGTCTCTACTGGCAGCCGACGTTGCTTAGACGTAACACTGACACAAAAATATGTATTAATTTAATTTAAAAAAAAGGTAGTGTCTCCAAACTTATGTTTTAACAGTAAGTGCTGTAGTGACACTAGGAGGAGACAAGTTATAATTAAGGTAAGAATGTATATAGAATATCTTTCCTATTTTGATCTTTTCAATTATTATGAATCCGTGCACAGAGTTTATTAATCCGAGAGCATGGATTATGAATCCTTGCCCACAGTTTATTAAACCAAGAGCACGGATCTTTTTCTTTTTCTCAGCTAACCCCAGGGTGGTTCCATAGTAATATAATGTTGTCAAGCTAAAAAATGTCTTATATAAGCCTTTTATAAAGGCAAATGAAATAAGTGTAAATTGGTCACCATGCAGCATGTGCAAAATTAGGCCTACTGCAGTGTTTACTTTACATACACTGCTAAATGTAGCTACATGCTAATGCCAGGGAAACCTGTAATCTTGAGGGGACATTGATTTTGGTGTTTTTTCATGGTAGAAAGTAATGCTATGCTACATTACAGTTAGTCCACTGCTACGTGTAACAGTAATGTTAGATACATGCTAACGCCAGAGAAAGCTGTCATTTTAGCGGCTGTTGTTGTTGTTATTTTGTGCGTAATTACAGTATGTGTATACACTCTCCAGAATGACCTTAAAGCTATATGAATGCTCAAAACATATGGCAAATATTTTGACCTGAATGTAGTCTATATCCATGAAGTTCCACCTCTGGCGATTGCTCCAGTGCCACCGGAAATTCCCCAGGATGTCCCTTTGTCTAGGGCTGTCCCCAGATCTTCACAGGGTAAATCCAGACAGCTAGCTAGACTATCCGTAGAATCTACGTTTTCTGTTGCAAACTAAAACAACTTTTGAACGTACACATGTTCCATCTAAACCAGTTCTTTCCCAAGGCCATTTTGCATTGGGACTGTGACAGTTTAATTGTTTAAAAGAAATGCCAATAAACCAGAGTATGTTTTTCTCCCATCCTAGATTGCTGTTTGGGCAAGCCAGATCTTCCTTTGCAGCGCTGTATAGAAACATCTGGCAAAGCGAGACTGATCTGAATGTAACAGTACTGAGGTTTGTTTCTGCTAGCGATCCACAACGTTGCTGCTACATCAATTCCTGATTTCCCAAACTACGGAGCAGCCCAAATCACAGAACCTGCATTAATTCCGCATCAAAACCACAATTAGTGGTGCTAAAAGATATTTGCGTTAAAGGAGAATTCCGGTCAATTTCAACATGTAACTTTGTTTTTTTTAATGTGTAGAGAAAACCATCAGTGCTGTCTACACCTCGTTATCCTCCTGCTAGAGTTAGCACTGTAGACACCGATTCTTTTCATTTGTCTCGCTACTGACAGCACTACAAATAAAAAAAAAAAAACAGAGCTATATGGTGAAATTCTCCTTCAACTTGGTATTTTTGCATTAATAATTAATTTGTATTAATATACAGTACACATACATACATACTGTAAATTTCTGTATATCTACATACATTTTTACATACAGTATATATACATTTATGTGGATTATTATTGCAAGGGCCCCTTCCATTCTCCTGTTTTTTAGCATTCACGCTGTGTGAACAGTCCTCTCACATGTAACAGCATACAGCTGGAAGGCCTTCATCTAACTCACACTCCAGTAGCCTGCCACTCATCAACATGCAGATAGTGCCTGTGTAATCTGGAGCTCATTCTCACTCACCTGTTGCTAATACAGCAAAGATGCAGCACTGGGGATTGAATTAAGGGAACTCTGTCATCTGGAAGTTTCATGGGGAATTAAAACATGTATGTTGATTTGGTATATACAAATTCAGTACCTTTTAAATGAGTCTTCAAAGTATTTCAGGTTGTTGAGGTTTGTAGAAGAAGTACAGCAATTCATGAGACATTATTTGACAATTACATTGAGTAGTACAATGCGTAAATTATATTTCATGGTTTACAATTGTGTTGATAACATGTTTCTTCAATTTCTATTCTTCAGTTTTGTTTTACTCAACCTTGAATAAAGGGTTCAGTATGCTTCAAGTGAACTAACTCATTTGAAGTGTCTGAACAGATATACAGGCAAAAGTAGTTATGGCTTTAAGGTGCTTTGTTGAAACCACATTGACCACTGCCTATAAAAATGTTACAGGTGATAAAGATGTTGATGCTGCAACTGACTTCAGAAACATTGCGTCTTCACTATTGTGTTTTGTTTTTAAGACAAGGTTGTCATGAAATGTTTTCAGTCACGACACACATTCTTTGCCTTAAACACACTTGAGTCAATATCCTTATTCACCTGATTTATTCTTCCAACAGCAATGCTGACACATCAATATAGTTAGGAAACAGTAGCAAAAGGTCATCAATGCAAGATCCCAAGCCGGAATGTCTATCTTTGAAGACATTCTGGCATGTTTTATTATTAGCATCATAGTGTGCTCCTCTGTGGAGAACATATTGGGGTAAAACTTGTCAGATACTAAGACCGCCCCAAAAGTTGTTTTTTGGATGATACTGACTTTTCAGAACTGCATCCATTGGTTGCTTGCAGCACAATGTCATCTTGATTTCAGTTTGTTTTCAACAATCGATAAGTAGGTCTATAAACCCCTGGTTTTTTGCACTAGCTGCATTCACCATATGCACCGTCGATTGTAGAGTAGGATGGCAGGAAGCCAGGGCTAGCACGCTGCTTTATTTGTCCCCAGCTCTCATAAAATCACACTACTGCCAGCTGCCAAAAAAGTCATGTCAAAAGGTATACATGAATGTGTTAATGATTGTACATTTCCATCTCCTGCTTCTTTCTTGTCATATATTCCAAGCAACAACCTGATCTCACAAAATTCTTTAAAATGAACACGGCCCTAAACTCAAAATCTGTGGCAGTTTCACTGAATTGCGACAAATTCTGACGGTTGAGGATGGGCTCACGGTTCCGTGACACATGGGAAGAACGGTACGGATGGGTTTACGAAAAGTAGAAAGCAACTTTAGGAAACATTGCATGCGAGACACGTTAAGGTCAAGATCACATAAGAATGTTTTGCAGAGACATTTCTTTAAGCTAACACAACACATGACAAACCAAATATGTGGCACTGTAAGAAGATTGTGCCATATACAAATGCAGTGAAGTAGCAATTATATGTAATTGCCCAGTTTTCCTTGAGGCGTGGTCACCACTTTGAATTGAAATAGGGTCTTGGCATTGTAGCCTATGCTACGATTAACTTCCCCCCTAATGTGAAAAATTACAATGGTGGGAAGGGGGGAATGATTAATCATAGTGGAGCTTCCTCAGAGGTTAGACTGTTGAAACTGAAACTGAAGTTTCAAGCAGGCTGTTTTATCAGGCCCAGTTCAGTTTGATGTTTCTCAGTAGGAAGCACAGGGAATTCCTCAGCTCAGCAAGGAGTCTATGGGAAGCTAATCACATACTGACTAAAATAATACAATATGAGCACATTTAGTGAGGCAGGCAAGCCCATTAAATAATAACAGTAGAAACCTTCATTAGTATTTCCTTGAGTGTTCGGCACTCAAGTGGACCCCCTCTAATGAATGAGGGGAACACGCGATTAACGTCAAACAATGAAGCCTAATGGGCAACTTCAATGACAGGCGCCCAAAGAGGTGCTGGCCCCTTGTGTCATACGTGCATGGTAGATCAGAGACTCTTGTCAGGGTGGAATACTAAACGAAGGCCTGTTGAAGCTGTACAAAAGCCTTTCCTCAACAACAGAAAAACTGAAACTTTAAGAAATAAAATGAATTCAGATTTGTTAATAATACATTCATTTGGCTATTCTTGTTCTTTTTATCATTGTTAAGGTTTTACTATATTTGCTTAATGTGTCAGAAATTGTCACATTACATTTGCAAATAGTCTTGCATTAAGTGTACCAGCTATTTGTTTGTCCCTTCATACGCTCACAGATAGGGCTGTGTATGGTTATACCAATGTATCTGAACCAATGTAAGAACAGACACAGTGTCTGATTGTGTGTATTTTTTGAAAACAGTTCTTCATTTGACTGTGCATTGGCATGTGAAAGGAGCTACTGTGTTTATTATTCTGTCCAAGAGCATGTGAAATGAGAGTGAACAGACTTCTAACCTCCATCTGGGGCCCAGGGGGCCTTCTCCTCCAACAGTCACTGTGTCTTACATCAGACGATGGCCCGTGGAGGTGGCAATGCATTCATAAACCACTTTGGTGTGACCACCAATGTCACTTTTTTAGCTAAGGAAATGGAACCAATTGCTGTGCATTTCTGTGGTTGTGTTTTTATTAAAAGAATAAACAGGTCACAAGACACCTCCTGAACATTGTTGTTTGCATACTACAGCTGAATCACAATGTAAAGAGCTCAAAGCCATTGTTTTGCTTTAGGAATTATTTCAGAGGAGGTTAGCATCGCTATGGAAACAAACTCAAAAACTAAAGGACATGGTGGAAGGTACAGTTTAGATAAAAACATGAAATTCTACTCTGTAATATCTTTGTGTTTGAATCAGAGTGCTGGGATGTTTCCAGTTTTGGCACAATGTGTGAAAGCACAAGAGTAAAATGACAAAGGACGCACTTTTCAAGGTTGCACACCAATACCACAGTTAAAAAAAAAAATCATCTGACTAGTGCTGCATCCGCTCCTCTGAGCTAATGGAGCTGATGGCATGGCTAAAGATAACATGTCCTCTAGTCTCCTCCAGTTAAATCCCCTCATCAATGTTTCACACATCTGGTTGTTAGGGAGGGATCCAGGTCAAAGCCTTGTTGGATCTCAATCTCAGTCAATTTACACAGGATGACGGCTTAGGACGATACAATCCACAACCTCCTGGCACTGCGGCATAGATGGCTAATTAATGAACTTAGCTCAGGGCTGACAAAGAAGAGCTTATGTGTCACCATTGTTTCATCAGTATTAGTAAATGACTCAGGAGAGAGAACAATATGCTTCTGGTTATAACTGCAGAAACAGAAGGAGCTGCTAAAAATGTATATGACCATGACAAAGTATTCACCATTTTCAAAAATACCATCTTCAAGTGCTGGTGCAAACTTTCATCTCATATCTGCTGATATGAAGACAAAAGGTCTGTGCTACCGTGTGTGGCACCGCGCCATAGATCCACATTAGTAGCCTGACTGACAGAGAGGATGTAAATCCTTGCTGTCTCGTTACCACAGAGACCATCTCCCCTCATTTGAATTCACAGAGCTATTGTCAATAAGAGGAGCACATTTATTTCATTTCCATACACTTAATCCTATTCACTTACAGAGTCTCTGGTGTATCTACCCAGAACATGTACCTTTTCTAAGTTTAATAATCAAACCCAGTGCTTGGGGAGAGACACTGCTGTGGAGAGCCTGAACCAGGAAATCAGCTTACACTGGTAATTAGTTTGCCCATTTGGTTGCTGACAGTTGAACTGCTTTCATCAAAATACCACAAACTGAGATGACTCCCGTTGCTGTAACACACTAGCTTCTGTGACTGATGATTACCTGCCTCTTCCAGAGAAACATGTCTCCTACCTGTATCGTCCCGAGCATCTATGTAATCCATTTAGGATGGGATGAAGTTCCACCTCCTGTGCACATTTTCCCTCCAGAGAAAACAACCTTTCTGACACAGAGATGTCAAACCTCCTGATTATCTATGTAACAGTGCTTTGTCTGCAAGCCAAGGCTAATATTGTGAGTAATAAGGAAAAAGAGGCTTTTGAACAATGTCAGCTTGTTTCCGCAGGTGTCCACAGTTTTTTTCCTCTGAAAGACTCATTAAATTTATGCAAATGACATTCTCACCCCTTGAATCATGCAAATGCAGTCCTTGCATTGTGTTATGAGAAGAGTGCTCTGCAGAAAGTGAAATTTTCTCTCTTCCTGGCAGCATAAGTGGTGTTAGCATTTCGGTTGCTGACAAGGTCTGCAAATAAGTTTGCCTTAATCTTATTTCCTGTTTTCTAAACATTAGTGGATGGTGTTTCCTTATGTTCTTAATTGAAAAAAGAAACTATAGCAAACCCACTCAGAGCTTAGGGCCATGCAGATGCATGGGTGTGCATATGTATGCAGACAGTATACCTGCAGTTATCATATTAACCAATCAGAAACTCTTATCTCCAAACTTGGAGTTATTTGCTGCACTATCTCTGTGATGCTCTTGAGCGGGGACATTTAGGGAGGCATTTGGAGAGCAGGAAAAATCGATTATTAACTGTAAGGCATTTCAGGGCCTGAGATATATGTTAAAAGTAATTAATGAGTAGGTAGGACAAAACTAATTGATGCCTTGTCCTTCAGTGTGTAACGCAGTACAGACCCACATACTCTGTGTCTTTTAAAGTCTGGACATTTGAGACCAACTGCCAGTTGTGGTAGTGGAATCCTTAACTGCTGGTGTAGTTAAAAAAAGAAACCTCAAGGAATGAGTCAACCATCATGGCTGGTCAGTGAGATTGGTATGGCGTTGTATTTCCTAGAAGAAATCATCATTTATATATTCTTATTCCTTGTTTAAAATAATGAAAAACACAACTCTACATATCAAACTGTGCTAGATTTTAGAAATTAATCTTTTTAGAGCTTTAGACTTCCCTCCTCTCTGTGTGTATTGAAGCAGTTGATCATAGTAAACAGTGTTCAATAGCAACTCAGCCAATAGCTGACTGACTCAAGCAATTTAGCCAATAGATATAGATTTATGTTATTGGTTGATCGCCAAAAGAAACAGGGTTGTATTTTATCTTCTTGTCATTAGAAGACACCTCATTAAGTCCTCCTCACATGCAGGACCCCATGTGCATGTACAGTATAACTTCAAAATGGTCAGTTCATATTCCCTAGGCCAATTTAAATGAATAAAGGTCAATCGTGTTTGTATGGTTTACTAATTTTTTATCTTTTTTTTTTATTAATTTCACCTTTCCCATACTACTGTACAACAGGAGGGCTGCTGCACATTCGCTGTTTTGTCAAGCTGTTGCTTGGTTTTTAGCTTTAGATTTTGTAAAGTGATATTATGGGAAGAAATGCTTAGTATGTGTCAAAACAAAAGATTTAATCTGAGATTGTCACTTGCCATTGCATAAAAATTGGTATGTGACAGAGAATTTGCATTTGAAATGTATTGTTTTTGGGCCACTTGCATCTTGACACTTTATTAAGTTGTTATGCTGAAAGTGTTAGCAAACAGTTTCCTATTTACACACCCAGCGGACACAGAGCAACACATGCATTCATTGGAGTCATTTTGGCCGCCTCACATTTAATGTGATGTGGTTTTCCGTAACTGCAGTAAATAGCATTAGAATGGTTACTGTAATGATGCATGGTACACAGAACCAGCCTCAGACTTTCTCACCAGCCACCAACTGGGTCTTAGTCTGATTGGCCCTGGCTGTTTATCCTTTCTTTCTTTTTTCTGCCTAAAGTGCCGTTTATCTTTTTTTTTCTTCCTCCTTCTATGCCTTTCCATGATCCCATCCTCGCCTCCAGAGTTGGCCACACATATTGTATTTACAACTAGACTGTTGATGCCTCTAGTGAAGCTCCACTGTGGCGAATAGTTTGTGAGACCATCCGTAGATTGCTGTTCAGCTATAGAACTCTCTGTCTCTCTGGTCCAGATCTGCAGGGTCTAGTGGAGCACCAGCATCTCTAGGCTTGGGTTGTGGCTGTAGTGGATATTAGCCAGCTCCCCCCAGTTGAGTTCTTTAAAATAGGATTAGGCGTGCTTACCGGCTTCTTTGGAAACACAGTTACATTGGCTCCCACTTATCTGTGATGAGCAGTCATGAACTGATGGTAGAGGAATGAGGAAAAACATTTGCCTTTAGAAAACTGTTTAAATATCACATAGTCTGGTGTATCTGATGTGGCTTACAGCATGACCTTGGTTCACCTGATTCTTTGGGGAATGGAGGTTGCAATGTATCTAACGGCAAACATATGCTGAGTTGTAGTTGCATTTTTAGGTGCATACATTTTTTTATGAGCTTCAAACTTCCAGTTACAGTGTACAGAGTATTTTCTTAATCAGACAACCCTTCATTTAATTCATTTAATTTAAGTGCTGCGTTGTCTGAGGTTGTCATGCAGAAGATTACATGTATTTTAGAAGCATTCCATTAGTAATAAAAAAATCTAAAATGTTAATTTTAAAAAGTGAGAGGTTTAGGTACAAGAAGCATTATTAAAATCATTCTCATTTTATCCTGGACGAAAGACATTTTAGAACAAAATAATATAAAAGAATTGAGCTTGATGATTTGGGGTGTTTTGTTAATTTACATTGTCTTCAAAATATTCACTCATTCACTGTGGTTAATGGGACTTAATTAACATGCCGTTGTCACCCAGAAAATGCTGTGTACGTTGATTATGTAAGCAGTTTATTAAATTACAGCGCTTGAACATGGCTTGGCAGATTGAGATGTTTTAAAGTAGAGGTAAATGATTCCTAATTGTTATGCTGAAATGATGTGATAAAGACTTGACATTATATTTTATTTATCATTGTAATATTTTGTTTTTTATTTCTTTGTATTTTGTTGAAATCAGCTATAGTTTGTTGTCTTAACAAGTATTAGCTAAGAGGTAATGGTTTTAGCCACAGAATTGGCGGCTCAAATGATAACTGCCAATGAATCATCATCAGTTAAACAATGCGTCTGCGTTAGCCGGGCTACAAAATGAAACTCTTGAAGTGTTTTTGAACTTTAAAAAAAATGTCTTTAAAGGAGATTTGTTTAAATGGGACTTCCTAAACTAAGGTGCTATTTCCCATCTAATTTCTTGCTACTGTTATATTCTAAATATCAACATTGATCAATATGAAGAATTCTCAAAATTACTTTTGCCCCTTAACAAAGTAGTACTTATATGCAAATATTTCCGTGATATTTCTTTCAAGCTGACTAAATGGCATGGTTTATGTGAAAATTAAAAAAGCTGTCATTTTCCATCAAATGTGGACACAAATCAATTTCTAGTCAGACCATAAAACCCTACAAAGGTCTATCAGATGATGCAAAGTCGAGAAAGGTGTTTAGGTAGCTTGATAAGATCAGCTGAAACATATGGGTCGAACTGGAAAACCTGCTGTGCATTTTCTATCATTTCAGCAGCCTAAATTGTTGTCCACACAGGCACATTTGCTTCAGGCAGTGCTCACAATAGCTCTTAAAAACATGAGAATAATACTCTGAAATTGTTGAATATTGAACAATTTGCAGGCCTCTATGATCAGGATATTGCAGTGTTGAGCTTCATTTTATTCAACTGTACCTGACCTTAGTGTTACACATCCTATCAGATCATCTCAATTGAATACATCTCATGCAAGAAAATCACAGGCAGCATTATGCACTTAGGTGTGTTCCCTGACCTGAAATATTTCCGTGGAAAGCTGAGAATACATTACTGTGATTCTCAAGGTCAGATAGAACGCATCTATCATATGAAATTCTTTGATCCATCACCGTAGGGAAATCCTTGAAAAATTACCCTGGGGTCTGAAACTAGCGGTCTAAAAAATCCGGCTGTTGCCAGACACGTTGTTTGATTGCTTCTGGATAGGAAATGCAGATTTTGCTCTTTCAGGTCATTTGCAAGGCAGATAAGATGTCCTTTTTTCTGTTGTCTTCGTTTTAAAATCTGTTCATTAAGCCATTGTAAAAGATGTCACTGTATTGCTTGAAAGCTCCGACCATGATGTTCTAACCCAGGGTTTTCCAGCCTTTTTTTCTTTTGCACCCAGCCATGCTTTGGCAAGTAACTTTTCCATTGTTTTTAATGTGTCTTTGATTGTATAATTTCATTGAATGCTACATAAATATTACTTTAGCGACTGAGGTCAAGGCCTAGTTTTGATTTACGATAACTTTAGTTAGTTGTTAGACTCCTTCTTTTGGGGCACCCAGATAGCTCAGTGGGTAGAGCAGGTACCCATATACAGAGGCTTGCTCCTCGACACAGCGGGCCTGTGTTTGAATCCGCCCTGCGGCCCCTGTGCTGCATGTCTCTCCCCCTTTCATACATGTTTCTCTAATAAAGGGGGAAAAAAAACATCTTCTTTTGATCATACTTTTATTTAATTTTAGTCCTGCTGTAGTGCATGCATAAAGCGTTTTGAATATCAGTTCATTGTTATTTTTACCTCTGTAATTTGTAGTCATGATGGGAGTTCTGTGAGACTGTACTCAGATACAGTGGTGCTTTGAGCTAAATACTAAGATCAGCAGGCTAACACCTTCACAGTGATATTATGTTAAAATGTTGATGTTTGGTAATGTTTCAGCCGAGTCTCATGGCAATTTGTAGAAATGGTGATGGTGATGGTGGTGAAATGGTGTTATTTAATCTATGATTCATGTACAGGGACACAATATCCTTGTTTTTTTCATGGTGGTGACCACGAATTTTATACTAATCTATTTTAATGGGAAGCCTCTTTCATGGTAATAGCACGATCACGGTAGCGAGCAGTATTGAGAAGCCGAGGGTGGTGGACGGGTCAAACAACACAGGAGTTTCACCCTGGATCAGGGATCTCGTCCAGCGTGTGGCAGTTCTTTTCCTTGTGGTTCTTTTCCCAACCACAACCGTTCTGTTGTTGTAGCACGTCCCGCGTGTGGCGGTGCGTCCCATTGTTGTTGTTGTTGTTGTTTCATTTCCTTGTTGATGCCGCCCCCAGAGACCGCGGATCGTGTCCCGGCGGCTGTTGTTGTCCCCCTGGAGCAGACTGCTGCAGCCCAGTCTCACGACAGTTCGTCAAATCGTCACTTTTCCATGATTTTCTCGTTTATTATAAACGAGAAAATCGTGTCCCTGTTGACAAATCAATAGATCAAAATAACATCATAGTTTAGCATGCTGAGATTTGCCAATTAGCAAGAACAAGCTGTGCTAAGGATGATTGAGATGCCTTTGGTGTGTCGGTCATAAGCCAGAACATTTTTAACCTGAAAATGTCACTAAAGGAGAAGTCACAGGATCACCAAAGTTATAATAATTCATGCTGATGGTGACATGACAGTACCAAATATAACGTCAATCCATCCAACAGTTGTTTTGAGTGATAATGGACTGAGTGTTCAGCTCTTTTCGACTCCATTCATATTCAGAAATCCTTTTTTGCATATGATGACATTTATGATATGGCCCAAAGGGAGACTGAATATTGAATAAGTAAAGCTGTTGGCCAGCTTCTCTAAAGAACTCTGTGTTAAGCCCTAAGTAAGGAGCAATGACGGTATTCCTGCCAAGATCTTTATGGTAAATGTGGTGCTTTGTGTGAAATTGTGGGCTGGATCAATACTGCCTCTCCTAGGATTTCTTCCATTCAAGATAACCTTATCCCAGCAGAGAGGGTGCCCCTATCCAGAAGCACTTGATGTGAGTGACAAGGAGTGAATATCTTTTTCCCAAAGAGGCTTGAACCTTTTGTCATTATTGTTACCAGATAAGAGACGAAATGATGTGGAAAAACACTAAGCTTTCCGTTAACCCGTGCTGTGCCTAATTTATCTTCTACTTCTTCTTATATAACCAAGGTCTTAAATGTGAAACAAAAGTCATCATCACTAAAATGGCACATCATACCACGACAATGCTATGGTTTGTGATTCAGAGAAAAATGAAACAATACAGAAATGAACAGCAATGTGTCTTGATTGATGGCACAATGCTGATGATTCTTTATGATTATAATCTTGACTTAATGACAGGGTCCTTACAGCATCACATTTTTCCACAACATGGGATGCTCCGTTCCCTTTGACTGCAGTCTTAATCATTGCTAACCCTACTGTTGGCCTGAGGAGGGCTGCAGACAGACACATGCTATCACCTGCTGTTTCTTTTCACCTGGCAGCAAAGAGCTTCACAGCGTATAATATATGAAAGGGTCATCAGTTCCCATGCTATCCCCCCAGTTCCACACCCAACTGTACAGGCACCCCGGCTAACCACTCCCTCACTTCCTACCAGCTAACTTATTTTTTATTTGTCTCATTCTTTCATTTACCTAATGGACTGATGTTACAGTGGTTCAGAAAAAAATGGTGTGGTAGACATTTCAACACAGCATCCTTTACAAATTACACAGTAACTTATTTGTTTCCATAACAGATTATTCATGTAATTTAATATTGTTGCAGTTGTATGTCTTCATTGCCAATATTTGGAAAAGTGATTAGCTAGATATTATTTCTAGTCACTTAATAAAATATAATTGCAAGCATGTGTTGGAGAGATGTATGCTTTGTTGTGATGCCAACAAATGCCCTGTCAGTGAACCCACTCCCATTTGGCCTAGCGTCTCATCAAACGCAATCTTCATCAAATAGGGAGGTAGGTGGTTTTCTTTCAGAGGCCCAATCATCAATAACGATTCCCGTTTGTTGCCCTTATCGGGACTGCCCCCACCTCCTTTTGCCAAGGGAAGATTTCAGCGCACTTCATCAGCTGATGAACATTTAACAGCTGTGGTGACAAAGTCTTTATTATTGTTATTGTCAAGCTTTGATGATGAGGGCTGACATTTCAATCTCACAGTGTGACTTTCACAATGTTGAGGTCAGTACCTGCCACATCCCCATGGTTCTTGTAATGGGAGCACCTTGGCACATTGAAATGTCTGGTTCACTTCCTCTCACAAACTGACAAATCCAACAGAAGAGGTTAAGACCAATAGATCTACTACAAATCCAATCAACATCCAGCCAGGTCATGCTGTTTGTCAGATGTTCTTGTGGAAAAGGTCTGCAGGAACACAGTGGGGTGTTGTACGGTGACCTCCATCACACAAGGAGTGGCACATTGAAAGCTTTTGATTCATTGTTTCTTCATCTTTTTGACAAGACAGTAAGCTTCCAAGAATGTGATGGCAAGCTCCAGGGGTCTGCCATGTATGGCCAAAAGTATTTGAACATCTCAACGTGTAAAATATGGATGTTTGGACAGTGGCTGTTGTCGTCTGATGTGACGAAAAAGACACCCTTTGCCGTGTGTGTATCTAACGTACTGGGGAGAGCAGCATGGAAACGGGGTTTGACAAATAATATGTAAGACAGAAATTCCGCATAGGGAGGTTGACAGTGGTGGGGACGGGTAAAACACAGGACTTTCACCCAGGAGAATGGGGTTTGTGTCCCGCGTGAACCGTCCAGAGGTGGGTAGTAACGAGTTACATTTACTCCGTTACATTTACTTGAGTAAGTTTTTGAAAAAATTGTACTTCTAGAAGTAGTTTTAAATCACTATACTTTTACTTTTACTTGAGTAGATTAGTGAAAAATAAACTGTACTCTTACTCCGCTACATTAGGCTACAATGAGCTCGTTACTCGTTACTACGCTTCATTGTTTTTACCCCAGCGGACGTCTCATTTTAATGTTTTATTTTGACAGAGAGAGAGAGACTTCCGCTGAAGGCTCTACCACGTGACTGTGCCTAACCAATCACACCTCGTTGTGCAGTCACGTGACCACACTTGTTTCAGCAGCGGGACAGGTTAGCCCATAGATTTAAAAGGAGGTTAGCTTTACAGTCGTAGCAAAGCGAAGACGCAGAATCAAAAGTCGCCAAGGCAACGCAGACCAGGAGGACCCCCCCCCCCCTCGGCCTCATAGTGAAAGCATGGTTACCTTTTAGGAAAAGCGCGAAACAGCAGCTCCGTTATGCGGCGTCTTCTGTGTCGACCAAACAAACGTGTTAGCGTTCAAAAACTCAACATCTAACTGAGGAGACGTAGCGGTAGTTTTAGTTTTTGCTGTGGAGAGGTGGAGGTTTGTCTTTTAGGTTACATACAGAATGTTTTACACATGCAGTATCCATCCAAATTTGATGTGACAAGTCTCTCAAATAAGCTAATTTGTAATTAATAAATACATTTTAATTTATTTTATTGATTGGATGAACTATAATTTGCCTAAATATGATTATTTTGTATTTCTGTCTGTCTGATTGATGCTTGTGTTAAGAAATAAATCAGACGTTACTCAACAGTTACTCACTACTTGAGTAGTTTTTTCATCAAGTACTTTTTTACTCTCACTCAAGTAATTATTTGGATGACTACTTTTACTTTTACTTGAGTCAAATTATTCTGAAGTAACAGTACTTTTACTTGAGAACAATTTTTGGCTACTCTACCCACCTCTGGAACCGTCCCATTATTGCCGCGTGTCAGGAAAGCCACTTTCTTCTTTAACCAGCCCACTGTTCCTGCATGTCACACAACCGCAAGCCCACCCACGACCTTTGTCTAAACCCAACCGTACCGTTCCCGCAAGGTGTGGAGCTTTAATCCCTCCCACGAGCCTCGATTTAACCTAGTCCAAAGGGACGCCAATAGTCCCCACCCAGCGCGTGTCATACAACGCTAAAGGAAACCCGACAATGACAAAGGCATCTGACCAGACGTATGTATTTTACGAGATGGGAGTGAGAATTAGTTGGGACACCCAAGCATTCCACCCATATTGCAATCATATGACCGTGTGTGTCCACATACTTTTGGCCACATAGTTTAAGTCAGAAAATATGTACAGAAAGCATAGAAATCAATCTGCTATATACGTATATAGAATGTGTGCAAATATGTGCAAAGTCAACATACATGCAATGCATTCCTTTATAATTGTACATGCATGCAATGCAAAAGTAGAGGAAATTATATATGAAGAGGGTCAAAAGAGAAATTTGCATCAAGATGTTTTGACTTGTCAAGTTAATAAGTGACAACTTCTTCAAAATTACGCTAAGCCTTTCAACTTTAATTGCCAGTTATTTTGCATGCTTGAGGCATGATCGAATATGAAATACCAATAAGATGTATTGTAAGTTACTGTTAAAGAAAGTTGAATTGCTTCTTTCATTTACTGACAGTGGCATAGAGTGTACTATAGGGTGAGGTCTAAACTCATTTTAATAGGCAGATTAAAAAAAACTGTAGTGTGACAAAAGAAAAAAAAACTGCTTGCTCCTGATGGACAAAAATAAATATGGTTGTTGTGATAAATTTAAAATGTGTGTATTTTGTTTTGCTAAAAAATAATTTAGGGCTTTAGGGCTGGGCTTGTGTTTAAATATCATTAAGCAAAATATTCTCATCTTGAGAACATTTTCCTAATTAGCTATAATATATTTGAAAACAAAATCATTAAGACGGGAAACTACATACCCCAATAATAAGTGCTATCATTCATACTGTTAGGTGTGTGCCAGTCCTGAATTATTCATTGTCGTTTTAGTTATTCATGGTCCAGCTAGTAGTGACACATTACCTCCCGATGTATTGCATAACACGTATAATAAGATTGCAAACAAAGCAAGAGCACAATAAAGTGATGGATATGCAGCACTGCTGCTAATTTAGCAAATGTATCAGCAATAGCCTACCTTCTTCACAGCCTAAAAAATTAACCTTTGGAGGTTTTTTTTGTTACCTCTACTGGATCTATTGAGCAGTTTTTTACGTGTTTATTTAAGTTTCTAAAGGTTACAACATAAGCTGGTTGCACAAGATGACATACAATCACAGTATGTGCAAAACGGTGCTTACAGAATCTGTGTCGTGGCAAATGAGATGAAACTCAAAATACAGCATTACAAGATTTCCCCTCAAATACACTAATAAAGCAATAGACAACACTAGGAGGGACAAGAGACAAAGAAGACTCATGAAAGGACTGTCAGATATTAAGTTGGACTTTGGGGGCTGCTGATAGGTGCCAGTCTTCCATTCTACCCAAGGCAGCGCCTGAGCCAATGAGATAAAGGCGTCTGTGTTTGTGAGGGCCAAACAGTTATACTCTGAAGGGGCAATTAATCTCTTTGGTGACATGAGCTTTGGAGAAATGGCCTGGTTAACTCCTGGTGGCGTGCTGAGTCTGGATCAAAACCCTGCTGCTTTTCTTTCATCTCGCAGCAGACAGAACCGTGACGTTTCCTGCAGCAGAGAGAACTTTCTTGAGATTTTGTCTCAGTTTGAAACTGTACCTGAGCTGCAAAGACAAGCTCTATCCTGGAATCACTTCAACAATCTTTTGAAGAATTTGCTGTCGGAATAATGTATGCAAGCAGAATATATAGACACTTAGAGCATCTTTCCAGCGATTCCTCTGTAGTGACACACTAGACTAACTGGCAGACCAATGTGTCAACTCTCAATCCTACTATAAATCAAAGTTAAGGAGACACTTGGGTGTTCCTCTTCCAGGTCTGGATGTCACATTGACTCTTACTCTTTTTCTTCAGTCTCTTGGAGTTGTCTTGAGACGGCCTAAGGGCAACCATGCTAGGACTAATAATTTTAGTATGCCTGGGGGGGACCAGCATTCTTAGCATATGCTCCAAATTACAGTGTCTGAATCATTGGTGATTAGTGATAAATGAAATGGATAAAACAAGCAAGGTTTAAAGAAAATAAATACATCACAATGCTAATCCACTGCTCACCATCATCCTCGCTCTGCAAAACAACCACAGTGTGTTTTTTAAATAGTGTGATTCGATTGAAATGTAATTTAATTTTGAGAATGAAGCCAATGACATACTTGAACTTGAAACCGCCCATTAAGTGCATCTGTTTTATGGCTCATCCATGGTTCCAGCCCATATTGCAGCCAAGATTAATGCTGTCAACACACGGTAATGCACACAGTGTTGTTCAAGGTGTTCTCTGTCTCAATTGCAGGGAGGAGGGGGGGATAATATATTATTAAGGCCCGCAGTTAGATACGAGACAATAGTGGTAATTTTGGATGAGGAGCAACTTTCACGCAGAATACTAATACGTCAAACAGTTTTTTTACAAATGACTCTGTCGCTGAAAGCACAACAATGCACACAAAGCTGAAGTTCCTGCTGGATTTTAAATATTTGACTGCTGCTCTCCTTTATAACCTAGTGCTTGGGCTGGATTACTTCTGAAAACACTGACTGCGCTAGAATCACAGGGGTATCAATTAGTATAGAGAACATTATGTTACGTGATTTAAAACTTCAATAAGTAACCAGGGTTGCCCAAGTTATTCCTCCAGGGCGAAAGTTAATTGGGTCAATTATTAATGGGTACATAATTTATTTATCACTATACATAAGGAGTTAATAACTCCTATGAGAATACTTGATTATTCTGTTCAGCAAACATGAAACTGGTTCATGGTTTTTGAGCAAAAGAGCAAGTCTTCTGGGACCCTCATTCAGAATACGGAGGATGAGTATGTATGCGCTCAAATTGGCCACTAGATTCATGTTATTAGGCAGTCCTCGGTGCCCATGGAGCAGCTGGTGCTACGTTAATTTAAAGACTAACAATCTCAGGACAACAGTGGTAACCAACAGTAGTCTGGAGGAGTTCATAAGCAGATGAGGCAATGTTTTGACAGAATCCAAGCCCTCTGATAACCAAGCATAACAGATCTGTCTGCTCTATTTGTCCATCGTTGCCGAGTGCATAATTCTACATGTCTCATAGCCAAACAAGCCTCACTATCAGTTTGATGTATGAAACAGAATGTGACAGAGGTGGTAATGGAGCAGGCGTGTTGTCTTCAGGCATTCAGGCCACATACCCGAACACTTTGACGCCGCTTGCACCCTATCAGCCCCCTCTCTGCCCACACGTCATCCTGGACAAGACCTGAATCAAGAGAGGTCAGGATGATTGAAGATAATCTTGTGTCTTATCATGTTGACTATGATATCATGTGACAGTGGGTGGGGGGGGGGGGGGGGGGGGGGGGGGGGGGGGGGGGGTAAAAGAAATATAGAGAAAGATATGTAAATGTTTTTTCAAACAGGAGTGGAATCCTGTAACTCACTGTGGGAGTTCCTGCAACAGGGGACACATCTGCTCTCATGAAGAAGAATGCACCATTATGTGTGCGTGTGTGTTTTTGTGTGTGTGTGTGTTTGTTTGTGTGCACAGGGGGCGTGGCTTTACCACAATACTTCCTCTTAAGAGCAGAAACATTGCATGCTTGCTCTTCATATTCAACCAGATTCTGAATTCCTCAGCACCCATTTATGTCATAATCATTGTTTGTTCAGCACTTAGAATTACTTGGGGTCCTAGTAGTTGGTACTAATTATGGAGGTCATCTGTGATTGTTATCCCATGTGAATCTGCCATGTCTGTAATTTGTCAAGTAAAGATTTTACCTGAAATTACCCTACCACATTTTGACAAACACAGTGGTTGTGTTATAATATTAGTCCTGTGCGAATTGAATTTAGCAATCACATCTGGTCCCCTGGTAATACTAGTTTTGTACAAATAGGGCTATATTCTTCTAAAGCTCTACATCATATTGCTTGTAGACTATTGTGTCAGCATATATTAATTATTGAAAAGAATTCTTAGTCAAAATTAATATTTGCATATTCCAAATTAGTGTGGAGAGCATTACTAAAACCAACACACTGAGACGCTTTTTCTTTTCTTTGAGTCATAAATGTGGTATCAAAGAAGCTCCTGGCATTAAAGGAAGCATTAATTTTTAGAGCAGGCAGCCATTGTGTACAAAAAAGCGTGTGCATTTCCAAAATGCCAGACTTTTTGTGGGCAGCCCCAATAATAGAACAATACTCAACCACAACCCCACTTGGCAAGGATCAGTACATTACAATATCTCTTTACCTCCCAGGTATTTCACATGCCATATGTTCAATAATGCTCAAGCCCCCACTCTGTCATCTGTGCACCTAGAAGGCTAATCGTTGGGTAAACAAACAACTCCAAATGTGTTGTAATAGGAGCTCAGCTTCCTCCTGAGGTGAGATTATGATGACAGTGAATCAATGGGCTTCAATAACAAGGCTCTGATTTAAATCCTCTGTGTGGACAGAAATCCCTGCTGTGTAAATGTAGGCACCAGTAACCCTTTTTTCACCACTTCACAAAAGATGACTTGACCATGTTCTGAGATTTGTTTCTTTTAAACAGTATTAGTTAGTATCCAGCTCTTTAATCTCCCCCAACAGTATCCAGTACTAGCAGCTAATGTATTTAAAAACTAATATTGTAATGCCAGAGTAGAGAGAGAGAGAGAGAATGTAATATTCGCGTCCTCCACCATAAGATTACTGTTAAATCACATGTTTGGATGATCATTCAATATACACAACCAAAATGTAATAATGAAGACGTGTATCTAAATTTATATTTAGCAACATATGCATAGTAGTAAAACACAGAAAACAAAAAAACAACCAAAAACATTAAGAGCCCCATCTTCCACCGGTTGCAGCGCGGTGCAAAGGCCAGTGAAAGTGTCTTCGCTAATTTAAGACCAACACAGTTGTCAATTTCCCGTCCTGCTGTAACATTGTTTGAATACAAAATGCACCTGCACTCATGGGCGTGCTGTCTTACAGGGTGGTGTGTTCAGGTGAATTCTTGGTGTATTGCTGTCTTTATCAGCAGAATATGATCGCGCCATTGACCAACAAAAACCTGGTCTGAAGTCAGTAACGCAGCATTTAGTTGTTATTTTAACAGTGAGTTAGTAAAATTCACCTAGGCTCATACACAGTGTGCACACTATGCTTGTTACACACACACACACTTGGAAGCACAGCAACGCACACATGCAGAAGATTCAAAATACAAATATTACGGTGCAAATCCACCACCATAATAGCAATGCAGCAAGGTACAAACAGGCCTGGCTTTTAAAGGGTTTGGGAGATGGCACTCTGATTGGGTTATTGCATGTTACGCTCAAAACACACCTCAACACAACCTTTTTGAATCATGAGACTGGCGCACAGACCCTTTTTTTCCGTCGTAAAACTAGCAAAAGTGGATTTGGACACGCCCTAAACACACCTGCGCAATGCGGTTAGACCGTTAAAATAGGGTCCTAACAGTATTAACTAACAAAAAATCACAGTTAGATAATTCAAAAATAAATTGCCCAATACAACTATCAAATCCAACTAGGCTACAGAGCCATAATTCCTGTGAAAACTGTACATATCACTCAAAGTAGCTTTATGTGTTTAAAAATAATAGCATTCTGTAACAATGTATCCTACGACCTTGATCTACACCACAATGTAGGCTATTCAAACCCATTCAAGCTATCAGTCCTTAAAAAATTGATGTTTTCATTATCTGCAGTTAAGCAACTGAACACATTACTTAGGGGGGACACTGCCTGGACCACAGTGGAAACAAATGTTTTCAGCTTAATTTTGGCAATTGATCAGGACTGGGTACTAAATAATTAAGTATTGAAAAATGCCGTGTCATGAAAAACCAAATTTCAATACAAATTGGAGTATATCTCATCAGCATAAGTGAGCCAATAAGCACACAGCATGCTTCCACCAAGATCTAATGTTGGTGATTGGCTGTCTAACTTTACAGGTCAGAGAGGCACGCAGGAAAAACTCTACTTCAAGCACAGAGACGTAGTAGGTGCTGAAAAATAAATGAAAACATTTGTGCCGCAATGTGTAGTGTTGTACTTTAGTTTTTTTTTTTTTTTTATAGATTTCATACAATTGGTATTGAAACCATTAGCAAAGTCACGGTATTGGTATTGGTATGTGAACATTTTAAACGATACCCAGACCTACAATTGATGGATCTTTGTCTCTGTCAATCATGGGTTTTAGCAACAATAATTCTCTGTCTATGATTCTGCTCGTTCCTCTGTGGTGGCAAACAAAAGTTAACAGAAAAATAACAAAACAAAAGATGAGAACTCATCTTAAGGGGTTTAGGTTGTGAATATCTTTCCTGTCCTCTTCCTGCACCTCTGCTCTGAAAGCCACTTTTGGTTGACTCTCCAGGTCCACTGTCTCAGCCTGGAACCACATCTTTGTCAGACTTGTATCCTCCACGGTACGAGGGTTAAAGAAGTGCAACTGTGCATCAACTTGCCTACTACTTCTTTATACAGCTCCCAGCTTGTTTTTTATATTTTATTTTCTTGGTTAACTTAACGTCCTTGTCAGACACAGATAACACATCTTGTCTGCATGGCTCAAGCATGGGAGGCTAAAGCTTTCTGCTGTCAGAATATCAGTGAATTCACTGAAAGTTTAAGTGATTTGTGAACAGCCTGCGGGACATCAATGTCCTGCTCTTCTAGGGAAAGGTTGCTTTTTCTGTCATCACACAGAATGTCTGACTGCTTTCTCTAAGATACTTTCTGCTATGGCTGGTTTAGAGCTCAGCTAACAATGTGGTCTTGTCCATAAAGACACTATTGACTTACTAAATGAAATCTTTTAGTATAAAATGTATCACTACAAATAATAAATTGAGTCACATGTCAAATTGGTTGTCTCAATTCCACCTGATTAATGTTTAGGTCTTTGTCTAACACTAGCAAGTGTGAAATTTTCAGTTAAACCCTTAGCTTTTTGAAGACAAATTTTTATGTTTTGAGAATAAAAAAATAAAAACACCTCATGGCTTTGTACAAAGATTACTAAAATGTTCAGGTTACTGACTTGAAATAAATAATGGTGTAATGACTTTGACTGCCCAGCATGAACCAGTCAGTGGCAATTAGTTAATCTGCAGAGCTTGGTACATGGAAGATATTTTTAAGAAAAGTGTACCGCAAATATTTGGGAAGAGATGATTATGTATTGTTTTAGGAACTCACCACATTTAATTCAGCAAGACACACTGAAGAAAGAAACGCCTGCAGAAGGATATGTTATAAGATGCTAGGAGTAAAAAATGACATTCAAGCCCCTCTGACAAAGACATAGAGAGCTACAGCCCATTGGAATAGGTGGGTGGGCGATAATGTCTTCCCAGAGGCCCCGCCAAGCCCAGCACCCATATCCCCCCAGGAGAGAAGATAGGTTCAGTACGCGCACACACAAACAGAGTAGTTATTCACCCAAGAGAGTCCTGAGCCATACAGGTGAGACCACACATGTATCACTTCAATTTATCATTCTCACAGGGCAGGCTTTGCAAACAATCCGTAGCTGTGCTAGATCAGCTGATATAAAACACGGCCAGACGCTGGTGTCCCGGCAGCTTGCTGTCCTGAGATGGCGAGGTTATAAAACAGGGATTATGTCATTGTAGATTGCCGCAAGTATAAACAAACATGTCATCAGTACGCTCTGATGGAATATTGCTATCTCTGTTCTAAAAGGTATAGAGTAACAACTTGTTTTAAAGGACTCAGCCCATTCCAGTATGTCTGTTGGCTTTCATCTTGGTGCATTTAATTAAAGCCTATACTCACCTGCAGTTCATAAGATTGGTCAAATGTTTCACTGTAATATTTGTTATCACATAATGGACAATGTGCAATGTTAAAGTAAAACCCCAAAACATGTTGGAATATTGAATATTCTCTTCCTGCTACTGTTAATAAAAAATTGCTTCCTCAATTTAGCTTCATGTGTTTGTTTGCTGATTTAGATGCTTTTCCCTATGAAATCTTGGAAAACATACAGAATATAATAATGTTATTTCCCTAATAATTAGTTCCAAGCTATATACTTATTTCCTGGAAATGTCTTAAATTATTAGGACATTACAGACCTGAAAGATAAGGCATTACTAAAAGGCCCATGCTAAAGATCTCATTGTACAGTGGAGTTGGGTAACATGCTGATGAGTTTTATTGCAGGTCAAATGCCCATATAATTAGAATCTTTTTCTTTTGTAGTTTTTTTTGGTGCACACAACCACCTACACTGTTGTGTTAGGTATGTATAATGTGTGGTGAGACAGATTTGGTATTATTCATCAAAGTAAGCAAAGTGAAGACAACAGCATCTGTGAATGTGGATCATCTGAAGAATCTCTTCAGATGATCCACATTCAAGATTCAAATATAACCAGTTCACAGCATTGCAACCTGTCTTTTAATACACAGACCACCACAACAAGTAAGTCTTATGTATTAGTTTCTGAGCATGGGTGTTTATTCTGAGCTTTCACTACATAGAATAAGCATATCCAGTTGTAATGAGATACATGAGATTTAGGGTGTGTAAAGTATTTTAAAGACATTGTTTTTCTAACCTACAATATTATGTTATGTTAATGTTAATCATCATTCGCCATGGAGCATATACCAAAGAAAAATAACATGGAAGGACCAAAGTTGCAGTGGTAAATGCCTGTTGGTATTACGTTCATTTGCATCGGATCCTCAAATTTGTTCTCATACTTTAGATTTCATAGAGCAGCATTAAATTCCACTTCTCTATTAAAATCACAAATTCTATACTCCATGCACCATAGATGCAAATTGACCCTGTCATAGTTATCTCAAAGTGAGAGACAATCATTGGTGACAAAATGCTGTTGTTATGGCCTTGGCCTTTAGAACCCACCGCTTTTTTAACTTTTATTTTATAGCGTAGCTGTGCATAAAGGAAGGTGCTACTGTATGTGAGTGTGAGCACAGCAAAATTCGGTGATAAGGATGGACAGTCAGAGAAGAAACCGATTTAATCCATGCGAGACAAATCAGGAGAGGGAGAGATGTAGTGGCCTTTGAACCTAAACACCAGCTTGCCTGAGCAATTTTAACTATCAGCAAAAAAGTCAACTCCCAAAATAGGTTGTGCTCCATATGCTTCAGGTTACACCACTGTATATAATCACCACTGGGGCTTCCTGCACCAGCTATAAAATGCACACTTGTAGAGATGGATGTGGTATTATGTGACCATAGAGTTGATGTTTTTTTCACCTTCTAGTGTTGTTTTCGGTGAACACCACACATAAGAGTATCTGTCGGATGGTAAAAATGTATTCTCCTGGTGAGCTCAAGATTCATACATCAGGTTGGAAGCCTCTAGATGGCTGTGCCAATGATTCTTATGAACAGCATTCAGCTGAGAAGTCTATTTTAACACAACAGTACATCTTACAAAATGTGCCGGGTTTCTAATACAGTGTGTGGAAATGTGAAGCAGTTAAAGCAAATGGAGGGTGATCAGTGTGTGCGTTATCTACCTCACTCTGCACAGCTATTCCCAAATTTCTCTTGTTTGCACTTCACTGCTCCCAACTGACAAACCCTCTGCTCTCAGCCTTCAATTGTCAGATGCAGCTAAATCTATGTGTCTCGCCAATTAGAGGAAGAGGAGCCTGGGAAAGCCAGCCTGCTATGTGTCTCGACATTTCAGTCTGGATAATAGCTTGGATATGCCAGTGGTTAGGCGAGTCATATAAGGTGCAGTCTGCCAAGAGAATATGTGCACTCCTGGAAACTTAAAGATCAATACTTTGCACTGTGGCATTCCCCGATAATTGCAGTCAGAATAGTCTATGTGCATCGACATCATCACAAGATATGCTTGTTTCACTGTCAATCATCGATGCGTAAATGATCGATGATAACATTATCCAGACACTGGTACCAAATGTTGCTTTCTGCAGCAACTTTAACTAGAAACAGCACCTATGTGCTCTACATGTAACTAGTGAGATGAAGCCACTAGATTAGAAATAATAGCATCAGATAACTTCATAGGACAATACATTTATTTGTCAATTTTTACGGTAGGCTATATCCATATTTTTTAATTAAAAATGAGTCAAAAAACTATACATAATTAGAAAAGTGTCACATATATTGATAAAACTGAGATAATATGTAAGTGCTGTGTTTAGAATATCAATTTTTTAACTTGTGTTGCTGTACCCTTATATTAGTTTCAGCTATTTTTGCTCAGAACAGGAATTATGGATTTTGTCCCCTATCTCTAACAGGAGGAATGATGACCCATAACTCTTTCGATGTAGTATTGTACAAAAAAAGCTACATTATGTAAATGGTGCATACATAAACATTGCCAACATGTTTTAACTAGATCATTGTTTGCTATTGATGCAAGACCCAATTCAAAAAAAGTCTTAAACTTTGTACACTTTGTTTTCCCAATCATCCATTTCAACCTTCCCGAAGGATGTTTTGTCAAAACATGACAATGTCACATCATGGCCCCCTTTTGCTGCATGGAGACATGGAACAGTTCCTCTTACAATAAAAGGTTACTTAACAAGAAACGAAAAAGCAGTGGTTGTTTTGTTTCAACAAAATGACCAATGCAGTCATTTTCTGGTAAAGGCACCTTCCAGCCTATAGCAAAATGTAGCATTAATGTTATTTTTATGAAATGGCATATGTCAATTTTAAACACGTTATCCTCCTTATAACATGAATGTTGTGCCCCCTCTAATAAGTTGCCATTAAAGACTGCAGAATGTTAAATCAACTTTGTGCTCTGTGTGTAATTTGCTTCTGTGTTTAGACAATGGCTCTTTCAAAAAAGTTGTGTGGATAAAATTCGTGCCTTGAATCCAAGCCCTCTCCCTTTTCTTTCTTTCTTATAAATATAATGGCTCTACCTGTCCTTTAGAGCTCCAAAGTCATGCTTCTAGGGAATAAGAGAGAAGAGAGGGCTTTTAGCTGCTTATAATCAGACCAGCATGTTCTCCTTAAAGTGGTCTTTTGGGACATTACTCATTTTTAAGCCCACCCTTTATGTGAAGGTAATTTAGCAAATAATACAAACTTTAATCACCGGTATGATCGCCAACATAGGTGCAAAGGTGAATTGAAAGAGAGGAATGAAAATCCACTGGGGACTCGTTGGAAGTAGTTGGAGGTGGAGACAAGGTCTAAATCATGGCAACATTTCTTTGCAGAGGCAGATGCTCTGAATTTCAAATGCCGTAAGTAGGTGTTTGTTGAGGTTATAAATTAAGGCAGAAATACTTACAAAGATTTTGAATTTCACACTAGTTCTCATTAACAACACCGAACTGCGAACTTGCAAGATAGCATTTTGTGTCTCAGCTGCAGCAAGTTTGCAAGGACAATTCAGCTGATGAAATGCAATGCAAGCAAATACTGGAAAAATAACAACACAGGAGTTATTACAGTACACACCATTGGATAAGTAGACTTCTGTGTTAATTGTGGTTTATCTATTTAGGTGTTTTCAACTTTTATAGTAGTAAATAGTGTAGCTTGTCCTTCCCAGTATCCTTCTGGAAGAACAGAAAGTCTGTGTGGGTGTTATACTCTCGGGGTTTCTGCTTGTCTTGACATTTAGCCCACTGAGACTGCACTGCTTATCCATCTGCCCAACTGCAAACCAAGGCAATTCCTTAGGGGTCTTTCAAATGTGAGGTGATTAGGATTGTGCATGCCACTGAACTAAATCACTCCTAATTCTATTAAGGACCCTCTCTCTCTCTCTCTCCTTGTGTCTGTCTCTCCCTCTCCCTCATTCTCCCATACACATACAGTACACACTTACATTCACATACTTTGATTAGGTTTATAAACCCTGAGTAACACCTGGAAAGGCCGGGAGACAAAAAATGTTTTCAGGAGCCATGCAGTATTTGCATTCCATCTATTAACATAAAGTACAGCAACAAAATCTAAAAAGGATGGTATTAAACCCCAAGGACAGTCTTCCCAGCTGGGGACAAGGTTGGGAGATAACCACAACTGACTACTCCAAAGATGAAATGACTTCACCTGAAATCTAAGCTAAGCATTGCATTTATCAAGGATGTAAGCCACACTAACTTCAAAAGGAAATGGCAATTAGAGAAAAACTTCAAAGCCACAATAACTGTATAAATTAGCAAATAGTATAAGGTGTTTTTCAGTAACAGTTGCATGACTGTGATGCATATCTTATCAGTAGAGCCACATGAAGACTGTGTGCAGAGATATATTCTGATGGTTTCATGTCTAATGTGGTGTATTCTTTGTAATAAATGGCACACCTCCAGTGAGCCTGACGCTGCTCCTGTGCAGTCACTATGATCTGATGTAGTTTGGGGAAAAAGAAAAAAAGCTGTAAGAGCACACCTTTGTAACTACTAACAACAACTTATTAAAACATTGTGCATTCTTTTTACAATACTGTCAGGCCAGGGGTGTCTGCAGTCAGTCGTCCAGAGTGAAATGTTTAAAATATTGGTTGGGTGGTGATGGTGCAGTGGAGATGACACATGCCTTTGGTGTGGGAAATCTAGGTTCAATTCCCACTGTCATACATCAGCCAATGTGTCCCTGAGCAAGCCACTTAACCTCGTGTTTCTCCAGAGGCGGGCAACCTCTGACATTTCAAGTCACTGTTCAATTATCTTTTATTGCCATTGTTCTACACACCCACCCGACACCGTCAGACGCAGCCCACCATGAGCCTGAGTCTGCCCGAGGTTGGGTCCTTTTAAATTATAGAGTGTGTTCTAGTCCTACTTTATCTGTAAAGTGTCTTGAGATAACTATTGTTATGAACTGATTCTGTAAATAAAAAATTAATTAAATTGAATGTATATGATTGTAAGTCGCTTTGGATAAAAGCGTCACCTAAATGACCTGCAATTTTTGTGATGTACTGACTTTATGTTGTGTCCCACAATAACAAGCACAGCACTTCTGTAGTTTATTAAGAAATATCATGATAACTATTGGATGGATTTCTGTTAAATTTGCTGCAGATATTCGTTATACGCATTGTCCGTGAGACAAACGCATTTCTCTCACAAGCTTGCACGCCAAACCCTCCATTTCTCATGCTGAAGTGTCAACCTTGTTGGTCAAATGCCTGAAAGATCCATCCATCCATCCATCTTCATCTGCTTATCCGGTATCGGGTTGTGGGGGCAGCAGCTCCAGCAGGGGACCCCAAACCGAGCCACATCAACCAGCTCCGACTGGGGGATCCCGGGGCGTTCCCAGGCCAGATTGGAGATATCACCTCTCCACCTAGTCCTGGGTCTTCCCCAGGGCCTCCTGCCTGAAAGTGTAGTGGGTTGGATGACGGTAAAGAAAAAGGTTTAATCCAACAAAAACACACGTGGTACAGGTGGTGGAGGTATGGATGAAGGTTCCAAGGAGAGGGTCTGGAGGAAACTGCAACATGAACGGCAGGATACAAACACTGTGATGAGAACAAAAACAAAGTTAGTCGATAGCATAGCAGGTGAGCAACGTGCACTAAAGACTGGCCAAGTTACCACTTAGGGGTAGCAACGAACTGGCGCTGAAGAGGTGGTCAGCCCGGGTTAATATACTGGGGAGATGGGATGATGGAGATAGATTGCAGCTGTGGAGCTGGAGTGATGAGGATGGGTTGCAGCTGTGTGGAAGGCGGATGGCAAAGTGTGGCCACGCCTCCGGACCAGATTCCTGTATGGTGACCTCTTGTGGACGACAGACGTACAAACAGACACACAAGGGAAAGGGAAGACAGACACAGACAGCAGCGGACCCATGACAGGGCCCCCCCCTCAATGGACGCCGCCAGGCGGCCCAGGACCATCCGGGTGGGCACGGTGGTAATCAGCCGCCAACCGAGGGTCCAAGATGAACCGCCGAGGCACCCACGACCGTTCCTCGGGCCCGTAGCTCTCCCAATCTACCAAGTACTGCAGCCCCCTCCCAAGCCGCCGAGCGTCTAGGAGTTGGCGGACGGTGTAGGCCGGATGATCATTGATCAGTCTCACCGGTGGAGGAGGACACAGGGAACTGGAGGACACCGGCTTGATCCGAGAAACGTGGAAGGTCGGGTGGATCTTCATTGCAACGGGCAGCTTCAACCGGACGGCCGAGGGGTTGATGATGGACTCGATCGGGAACGGACCCAGGTACCGAGGGGAG
>NC_048417.1:20674988-20695125 GCF_013103735.1 Etheostoma cragini | reverse complement strand
CGGCATGACAAGGTATTCAAAATGTCCCAGAGGGGTATTAAAGGCGGTCTTCCACTCGTCCCCCTCCCGAATGCGAACAGACACAGACAGCAGCGGACCCATGACAGAAAGATGAGTTTGTCTATGGATCTACCTGTTGAGCCACTCATAATCAACTAGTTATGCTTTTGGAGACTGTCAGGAGGTTCAAGTGCACCCCATGTCTGTGGAATTTTTTCGTAATTTTCTTACTTTTGCGATTCTACTTCACTAGTAATTCCAGGCGCATTTTCTCCCACATTTCCAGTTGTGTTATGTATGTTTTGAATATTTGAGTATATTTATTGAGTATCTGCTTGAGTCATTTTTGCTAAAACTGAGGTTCTGGTTAGCATTAAAACTTTGGATTTCATGCCTAGTTACATGCTGCTATTGTATGATTAGCATGAATCATGACACAGCATTTCTGTTAACATATTTGTTGTGTTGGTGACAGGAAGAAAGCTGAAAATTGGATTCACCACCAGGGTTGAAGCTGAACAAACTAATGGATGATGGAGACATCACGCCAGAGCAGATGGAGCAATTCCATAAAGCTGCCTTGGCATTTCTGACCTACACTGTGGACTATGCTCTAAAATAGATGCCCTTACACAAGCCACTGCTCAAGCGTAATGTGGTGTAGAAGATGCCCTTTACTTTGTTGAGAGGTTAGGTTAATTTTCAGCAATTTCTGCTTGTTGTCTGAGATTAAATACCCCGAATTCTACACAAAAGCATTAATACCACATTTTTGACTCTAAGCACATGAGCCATCCCTAATCCCTATTTTCTCTTTTTGGTTTGATGACCATTTATGAACAAACTGCCCTACTAAGGGCCTCAGGAGTATTACCTACTCAGTAAGGTTCCGGAATACCAGACTATGCCAATACCACAAGAGGAATTGAAATGGAGAGCTTCTTGGTTAAAATGGCTACCTGAAAACATAAGGTAAGAATTATTCTTTACTAAGAACAGTGGAACGCTCTCAAGCATTGTTGTTTAATTTTTTGTTAAAAATTTAACAACAATAAACACACAATTTTTTGTTGTTTCCTTTTTCTTCCCTTTTAACAGGTGTTAAAGTATGCTGTGGTTTGATGTATAGTCACTTTGTTATATTTAGACAAAATCATGCCTCTACATAGTGCTGTAAAATTATGTTTGTGTGTGTGTGTGTGTGTGTGTGTGTGTGTGTGTGTTAGTGTGTGTGTGTGTGTGTGTGTGTGCATGTGTCTCCATGGGATATACTGTCTGTACAAAGCGTCATATCAATGCATGCATTTAGTCTTAATAGACATAATTAATTAGGTATCAACCTATACTTGATACAAAATTGAATTAAATTAAATTAAATTAAAAACACTACTTGAGAGCTGTTTTTCACTGTGTTCTTGGCTCATTCTTCCCATGTGACAGGTGTAGGCCTTTAAGGCTTGCCAACATTGCAAAGATTGTTGCTGTTCCCGGTGCTACCGCATTCAAATGCTGATGCAGAGAGACTGTTTTCTGTGTTGGGACTAAACAAGACCAAAATCAGGGACAGCCTTGCCCTGGATGGCACCCTGTCATCAATAATGACAATAAAAATGGCTGGCCTGGAGCCTTCTTTAAGTGGCCTCTAAGAAGGCCACAGTTCAGTACAACAAGGCACACAGATCTTAAAGACAGTGTTCACAGAGTGGTCAAACTTATTGTATTTAAGCTGCATGTAGTTTGGGAATGTTAAAATATGTTAAAATAACATTAACTTTATTTCGAAGTAAACATGCACAAAATAAGTCATGCTGTGTCTTTAGTCTTGTTGTTGGTATTTGCTGGTGGACCTTGTGGTGGGGAAAGGCCTTGATTGAAGAATGAATTTCCATCACTGCCTAATATGGTTTGGTCTTTGGCCACCAGTCCCCCTCGTGTCTAAAACTGGTTATTTCTATTTATTTAGCTTTGAAGGATTAGAATTTATGTAAAACAGTGGTTCTCATTCTTTATAATTTTAGTGGTCCTAGTAGATCCCTTTGGTGGACCAATGTTAATTTAACTTTGGGACCCTGGTCCCTAGACTGAGAACCACTGATGGTGTGTGTGTTTGTGTGTGTGTGTGTGTGTGTTTGTGTGTGTGTGTGTATGTATATATATATATATATATATATATATATATATATATATATATATATATATATATATATATATATATATACAGTATATTATTTATTTATTTATTTTGCTGTGCAACAATTATGCTGAATGAGCAAAAAAAAAGATGATACTTCTCACATTTTGGTTGGCCCCACCAAATCTCACTCCAAGGTGGTCTACATCAGCATGTTATCAATATCAATGTTAGTATGCCGTTAGGATTTATCTCAATGGACCACTGTGCCTAGCTTTTAAAGTGTTACCAGATGCTGAGGAGAGCCATCAAAGCAGCCGGGCCAGGCTCTGTCTCTACCTCCACCTTAAAGTACTCTGCTGATCAGCAGTCTCTGATATTCTTAAACTTCTTTATCACCTCACTGGAGACATGCTACGTAACAGTCTGCTTTAAGACCTCCACTATCATCACCTGTGTTGTTAAAAGTCTTTTTATCACCCCCAGCTCTGCTGCAGGACAAGCACTCCCAGCTATACGTTCCATTACAGTTACATACATCCTGGACTATTATCCCTGACCATTGTTCATTTTATATACTGAACTTTTGGACATTCCCTGTTTAATATTTTTGCACACCTTGCTCACAAAGATGTATCCTTCTTTTCCTTTAAGTTATATTGTACATGTGTATTTTACACATATATTTTTATTGCAATATGTTCTTGACTGTTTATTCCATGTTCACGTTTCTTGTGTGCACCAAACACACCAAGGCGATTTCCATGCAAGTGAATTTACTTTGGCAATAAATCTCATTCTGAATCTATGAACCGTAAAGAGCTGCGAAAGACCCATAGGTGGCAGGTGAAACCCCCACCGGACCTGCAAGTCCTCTGGAATGGTGAGGGGACTTTATTTATCCATGTAGGCTTGGAAAATCCATGTTTGAGCTCAGCCGAAGGGCTGGAGATTAAATACTGCAAGTGGCCCAAAGCAAGCTGACTCAAACTCTGGGGCCGAATGAACTGTTACATTTGAGTCCAGAGGCTCCGTTAGATCAGGGTAGATTTATGCCTCTATCCTACCATGGTTTAACTCAGGGGGCCACCTTCTAAACTATCTATAAATCAACACTGTTCATTGTGTGGAAACCTTTGTTTCTTAGGGATCCCTCAATTCCTTAATTTGTAGGCAGACTTCAGGCCAGTTGTGTGTTTGGGAATTTTACGGAACAGACAAATAGTCCCCAAATCAGTACACTCACGCACACACACACACACACACACACACACACACACACACACACACACACACACCCACACACACACACACAGCTGAATCGTAATTAAAGATGGACACTCATAGAAATTGTGGAAATAATTGTCTTGAGGAAGGCACATTTTGACATGTGACTGCAGGTCACTGCAGGGGTGACAACTGAGCCAAAGCCACCCAGTGATGCTCTCACTTCCCATTACCCTGTCTCCTTTAAAGCATTTTTTTCACAGCATTTCAATATGCAATATGGCCTGCAGATTTAAGACAATAAACCATATTCAAATCTGTGCACAAGTTTTTTTCAGAAGCAGTAATGAGTGACAGCGTCAAATTTACAACTATAAGTGTCCGTACAATGAGAACCACTGATGATGTCTGTGTGTGTGCGTTTGTGCAGTCATAGTATAGTGTGTTGAAAAACGTTGTAGCAGGTTTGTTGAAAAATTTGACAAAAGAAGTCAAAGCAAAGCACGCCCCAAAAAATCATAGTTGGAAAAAGTTAGGATATTAATAGGATATTATGTCAATAAGATAGTAGTATTATTTTGAAAACAAAATGATACAAAAGTCATACAATCTTATGACATTAATAGTTATAGTATGGTATGTCAGAAAAGTGCTAAAAGAGTCATAAAAAAGTTATAGTATAGTATGTCACGGTATAGTACGTTAAAAAAAAGTGATATAAAAGTCGTAGTATAGCATGTCGAAGAAAGTCATAGTATAGTATGTCAAAAAATAATAATATTGTATACTAGATTAGAGTCTGCAGTGCCTACTTGCTGGTTTTTATTAGAGAGGTTTCAAAGTGAAGGGAATGCAGCTTTCAATGAACAGGCATGTCCTAATATATACTTTGGTCTGTCTATTGAACAAGCAATTCTGCTGTGTCCATCTCAACTGAGATACTGCCACAAGCAATGCCATTATTAGTCAAAGCATAGAATGTCCACCTTGAGTTGAAAAAGTCATAGTAAGTATGTGGAAAAAAGTACCAAAAAGGTCATGGAATAGAATGTCTAAAAAAGTGATAAAAGTCATAGTATGATGTGTTGAAAGAAGTCAAAGTATAGTATGTCCAAAAAAGTCATATTGTAGTATTCTGGAAAAAGTGATGAAAAATCCTACTATAGTATGTCATTAGTAGTTATACCTCCAGCTCCCAACCAAACGCCCCACAGACTGAGCTACTGCCACGAGCAATGACCGTACTAGTCATAGTATAGAATGTTGAAAAAAGTACTAAAAAAGTAATTGAATAGTATTTCCAAAAAAGTCAAAAAAGTAATATTACATTATCAAGAAAAAGGAATAAAAAGTCATATATTAATAGTAATAGTTATCATATAGTCACAAATGTCAGAGTATGGCATGTCAAAAATTGCTAGAATAGTCATAATAAGTCGTAGTACAGTATGTCTCAAAATGTCACAGTAAAATGCGTTGAAAAAAGTCATTAAAAGTCACAGTATAGTAGGCCCTATTTCGAAAAAAAGTCATAGTATAGTATGTGGAAAATATTCATCAAAGTCATAGTATAGTACGTCTCAAAAAGTCATGGTATAGTATATCGAAGAAATTCATAAAAAAGTCAGTGATTAGTATTTCAAAAAAAGTCTTAAAATGTCATAGCATAATATGGCGCCAAAAAATCATGAAATGTCAAAGTATAGTATGTCGCAAAAAGTCATGGTAAAGTGTGTCAACATTTTTTATAAAAAGGTCAGTGCTTAGCATGTCAAAAAGTCTTATAATATCATAGTATAGTCTGTCGCAAATGTCATTAAAAATACTGGTATAGTATGTCGAAAAAATGATGAAAGTACAGCCATAGTATATAATAATACCTTATACTTTACACATGTCTGCCGTGCCTACATGCTGGTGCTGAAAAGATAGGTGTTAAAGAGAACAGGCTTTAAATCTTCATGGCCAGGTATGTCTTGATACATAATTTGGTCGGTATGTGGACTTGAATAAGCAATCCTCCAGTTCCCAACTCAACTCCACACAGACTGAGCTACTGCCACAACCAACAACTTTACTAGTCATACCATAGTATGTATGTTGGAAATAAAGTGCTAAAAACGGCATCCTATAATATATCGTTAATGGTCACAATATGGTATGTCAAAAAAGTGCTAAAAACATCATATTATTATTACTGTGATTATTACTATCATCGTGTGTCCAAAAAAGTCATATTGTAGTTTTTTGAAAAAAAGAATAAAAAAGTCACACTAAATTATCATTATTAGGTACAGTGTGGTAAATAACAGTGCTAAAATAGTCATAGCACAGTATGTTGAAAAAGGTCATTTAAAAGTCAGTGTACAGGATGTCAAAAAATAATTTTAAAAATCATAGTGTAGTATGTTGAAAGAAGTCATGGTGTGGTATGTAAAGAAAGTCATGAAAAGACAGTATATAATGTCAAAGAAGTCATAGTGTAGAAATATATTATAAATATTTTATGACTATAAAAAAGTCATAAAAAGGTCATAGTATAGTAGGCCCTATGTCAAAAAAGTCATAGTATATTCTGTTTAAAAATGTCATAGTATAGTAAGTCAAAATAATTATGTTGTAGTATTTTGAAATAAATTATAAAATGTCATACTATAGTATGTGATTAATAGTTATATTATCTCATTTTAAAAAAAGTCTTAAAATAGTAGTAGAAAAGTATGTAAAAAATAGTCTTATTGTAGTATTTTTGGGAAAAGTTATATAAAAGTCATAGTATAGTATGTTGAAAAAAGTCATAAAAGTCAGTGTATAGGATTTCGAAAATATTGTATAAAGTCAAAGTATAGTATGTTAAAAAAGTCATAGTATAGTATGTTGAAAAAAGTCATAGTTTAGTATGTTGAAAAAAGTCATAGTATAGTATGTTGAAAAAAGTCACAAGATAGCATGCTGATAAAAGTCATACTGTAGTATTATGAAAAAAATGAATAAAAATGTCATACTGTGTTATGTGATTTTATAGTGTATGGTCTAAAAGTAGTGCTAAAATAGTCATAGTATAGTATGTTGAAAAAAGTCATAAAAAGTTGTAGTATAATATGGTGAAAAAATTCACAAAAAGTCATACGAAAATAGTCATATTGTATTACTTTGAAAAAAGGGAAAAAAGTCATACTACACTATGTAATTAATAGTCATAGTATGGTATGTCAAAAAACTGACAAAAAAAGTTGTAATAGAGCAAGTCGAACAAACCCATAAAAAAGTCATAGTATAGTTTGTCAAAAAAGTCATAGTATAGTATGTTGAAAGAAGTGCTAAAAAGATAATGGAATAGAATGTCAAAACGAGTGGTATAAATTCATTGTATAGTATTTTGAAAGAAGTCAAAGTATAGTATGTTGAAAGAAGTCAAAGTTTAGTATGTAGAAAAATGTCATGTTGTAATATTCTGAAAAAAGGTGATAAAAAAAGTCACATGTCGCATGTCATTATTGGTATGGTGTGTAAAAAAAAGTGCTAAACTAGTCATAGCATGGTATGTGAAAATAGTCATTGAAAAGTTATAGAATAGCATGTTGCAGAAAGTCACAGTATTGTATGTCAAAAAAGTCATAGTATGTCGAAAAATGTCATATTGTAGTACTTTGAAAAAAAGTGACGATGTGGTGTCAATAAAGTGTTAAAAGCAGTCATAGTATGTTTAAAATTGCTAAAAAAGTAGTATAGTATATCATAGTATGTTAAAAAGTCACTGTGTCTAGTATATCAAAAAAAAGTCATAAAAAGTCATATTGTAGATGTTGAAAAAAAGTCACCATAAAGTATGCTGAAAAAAGTGATAAAAAGTCTTACTAGTGTACCATTAATAGTCAAAAAATGATATGTCAAATAAGTGCTAAAGAAGGCATGGTATAGTATGTTGAAAAAAGTCATAAAAAGTCAAAGTATAGTATGTTGAAAAAAGTCATAAAACGTACATACAGTATGTTGAAAAACGTCATAAAAAGTCATAGTTTAGTATTTGAAAAAATCATTTTGTAATATGTTGCAAAAAGCTAAAAATGTCAGTGATTAGCATGTTGAAAAAGGTTGGCTGAATCCTGCAGCGGCGCAGGGTTTGAATCTGACTTGCTGCCCTTTGCTGATGTGTCATCCCGCATCTCTCTCCCCCTTTCCAGTCTACTATCACCATAATAAAAACTTAGTCTTATAAAAAAAAAAGTCATACAGTAGAGAGTCTAAAAAAGTGATAAAAAAGGCATGGTATGTGGAATAAAAGTGGTAAAAAAAGTCACGGTTTACTGTGCCAAAAAAAGTGATTTATTATCATAGTATAGCATGTCAAAAAAGTCATTTTATAGTGTATCGAAGAAAGTCATAGTATTAACACGCCAAGCATGAATAATGTTTATGATGCAAGATATAAAAATGTGTCCATAAGTGACAATCACTGTAAAAATACAGAACAGACATCTTACTTTGCAATGCGTTTTGAGACGTGATGTCACACACAACCTAAAATGTGTTATCAGGAAGCTAAATACACTTCTGATTAATTTTAGGTAAACATGGATCAATCACATCATCTCAACAGCACACATATTTTCACTTAAGCTTATTTATCATCTTTTTAGTAATTGCAAAGTACAAAATACAGTTTATCTATTATCACAATTGTAGTAATGGTGATGTGATAGGTTGTCTTTGCAATCAGTCTGATTGGAGGCAGCACAAACTCAGTTGAATCCTTTTTGTGTGTGAATGTCATTCTAAATGCAACAAAGCAGGAAGGGTCTTTAGACCTAGGCAGCCAAAGATGAATAAAGTAACAAATCCCAAATGTAATTAACCTCTAAGCTGGATAACATGTCTTTTCCATGGCTGAGGCTTTTAATCCTGACAGGTGTGATTAGAAAAAAACTATGAACTGTAGATATTCCTCCATAGTTTTGACAAAATAAAAGCAAATTTAGCATATGACATTACAAGAGCTTTGTTCACATGCAATCGTCCTAAAGCTAAAGTAAATTTACAGACATGCCATAACTGTAAAAGGAAACATCTTACATATCTCTGCTGGCAGGATCAGTTGTTGCTCGTCAGTGAAACCAGTACATGCAGTAATAAAATGACACAAATGGTGATTTGCCACTAAAATTATGTATTTCCACTTAATACGATTTCAATCAGGGGGGACATGTTAACAGATTTGCAAATAAGGTTTTTTGTACCGCTCAATAAAATGTACAAAGTCTTTGGCGATTAGACTCCATCGCTATACGAATATACTATACACATATATATATATATATATATATATATATATATATATACTATATATATATATACACATATGGCTAGAGAACCATCAGATCCCCCGATGGAATCTAGACACCGGTGGTGGTGACGAAGGAGCCCAAAGACCAGACCGAAGGAGGCTCCGGACGGTCAGCTGGAGTAGATGACTGGAGGTGGGAGGGGGGGTGGAGGGTCGCACTCTTTGCCTTCAACAACAGTGGATAGCAAGGGGAGAAACAGATTTTTAAAGCCCGGTTGTGACTCTGTGAGTGGCCCTTGAATTGTGTGTACACTTCTGATTGGTTTAGCAGGAAGACGCCTCCAACAGCTGATTTGATTTAGGTAGAGAGCATTGATTAAAAGTGAGGTTTTCCTGAAAGAATTTCTGCTGAGATACATTTCAATCAGGAGAGACTAGTTGAAGATATGTGACAGTTATGCACAATTTATTTGGATAAAAGCTGAATTAAATTAGGAGTGCACTGATTAAAAGTTAGGTCTTACTGAAAGAATTTACGTTGAGATACAGTTCAATCCTGGTTCGTTTCCACAGTTTCACTTCACTACAAAATGTTACCTTGAGATTAAGTCCTGAAACTGTGGCATTAAAATGAGAAATCAATCAACAACCCTGTCAAATATTATTGCAGCTCTTTTGCAAAGGAGCCGTAATTGCTTCGATCCTAAGGCTTTGATTCTAAACCAAACCACAATAATCAATCATCTGTATGAGCTGCTGGACAAGTCACTAGCCAGCATTGTAAACAAAAAGATACTTTAATCATTTTTAACAAGAATGAGATGCTTCCATCTCTTCTTTACACTACATTTCAGATGGGAAATCACAAACATGCTTTTCAAACAGGGATCTCACATTCAACATGCTGTTTGGCAGTCCCAGCTTGATGGGTGAGCCACCCACATAACTGCAGTGGCATTATAGTCCACCATACTGTTTTATTTAAAAGACATGCAAACAGAAGCAGCACAGAGGAGGCTGGCCACAGGTTGCGGAGGAGACCTTAGGCAAGAAGACTGAGGGCTTAAAAATATGGGCAGAACGATATGGGCAGAACGGCCCTAGGGAACTCCAATGGAACACAGCCACAGAGACAGGACCTCTGTGGAACTAGGCCAGGATGGCCCAGAGACTTGAGGTTGAGGATAAGCATCCGGTGGAACCAGGAAAAGAGGAGACTGCTGAAACACTGTAAGAGGACTGCTGCATCTTATGCACTTCTGACAGGCAAGGCAGAGGAACTTGGGAATGCTCCAGCTCAGGAGCATAGCGTTGCTGCAGGTTGACGGAACTCGGGAAAGCTGCAAGATACCAGGAACATTTGTCAGTAGGGCTGCCAACTGGGTACCAAGGATGGGTGTTGGACGGGCCCCAAACTGGGAACCAGAAGCGGGGTTGGCGTTGGCTGGGCATTCAATGTGGAGCTGGGCCGCGGAAACTATTGGTTGGCTGGGCAGCTGGGGAGTTTAAGGTTGCTGGGGAGCAGAGGCTCAGTGGTGCTGGGCAGGTTTGAGGATTCACACTTCTGAGACCCACACCCTTTTAGGGGCTCTGACACCTAGATGGCTCAGGGAAATAGCCAGGTGAATCCCTAGGATAGGGAAGTCCCCAAGGTCTTTAGGGTCAGAACCACACACACACAGACACACAGAACGTTTCTTTTTTCTTTTTATTGAACATGTATTGAAAAGAAAATCTAAACAAACCTGTATGTTTTGTATCTTCAGAAGAATACTAAAATGTTACACAATGTCAGGAGAAAGCCTTCTTTGAATTTTTAAAATGGTGAAATATTCCCAGCTGACAAGGACTGAGGTTCCATTTCATGCTCTCATGGTTACCGACAAGCTGCTTCACAGTATAATGTTCCTTTGCTCTTCCTTGTACTCCCTGGATTTCTGTATTACAGCAGTGCTTAGTGTGACTTGCATTTTCCAGAAACACAACTCATGCATACCACAATTTTAGAAGTTTTCGGGGTCAAGGGAGTTACCCCGAAGAGTAAAGCGATTCATAACTTGACCATCCAATATTTCTTTGTTTGCATAAATATGCATCACTTTCAGGAAGTGGTTGGAGATTTAATGTGGGAGTCCTGTGAGGTTATATGTAAAGTTTGTACTGCCGGGCTGTTGAGTAGATAAGGCATTTCATATACAGTAGATGTCAATAGAGGTGCACTATGAATATTTACACAGAACAGAGGACTGAACCATAAAACTGGAGATGTAAGATGCAGTATGTTGTTTTTGTATCATTGATATGTTTAGCTATATTCCGTTATGGACATATAATTGTGATCAAACAACTTGTTCAGCTTGTTGTTGCAGGTTTAAAAGAACATAACCATTATCCATGTCTAATAGGTAATCCTGCTTTATTACAACAGATTAAAATCATAGCTTCCATTGGTTCTGTAAAAGAAACATCCTAGTGCATGCCTCACATTTGTTTCAGTAGGTCTACCAGGTACAAATCAGCTAAACCTTACACATTTTCCATTATTGTGACAGCAGCAATTTATTTAACATTTGTGTGCAAAAACAATATTACACTAGTCTGGCTTCACCCTCCTATGTACTTTGGCTCAATATTTATTTCCCTTCAGTACTCCGTCTGGGTTTGCAGTATATTCTTGGATTTTCTCCAGGCTGAGAACAATGACGTTGAGACAGTGCGCTAGAGTTATAGTTCCGTAATGGCGAAAGATGCGAGCAAAGCCATTCAGTCTGTTGTGGCAACGCCGCCAAATATCAAGAAGTTAAAGCCCCCCACAGGGTTTGGGCAAAGTTTGATTTTCAAGGTTGTTGCTTTAGTGGTGAAGAAGTTGGCTAAGGCTAACGCTATGAGTCTAACGCTAGCAATGCTGATGCTAAATATAAGCCTTGTCGGTCTCCCCTTTGTTGCACATGTGCATGATATACGTCACGACGAAACGTTAGATTGGCTATGTGGCTCTGGGGGAGATCCAATAGTTTGGTCACCAGGCTTATATATATATATATATATATATATATATATATATATATATATATATGTATCTTTATGGTGTGGAGTCTATATTCCCTTTTATCTTGATGTTCTCACAAAATTGTGCAAGATCAGGAGAATACTAAGGATCCTGTAGACCATTTTCAGAATCAGCCAGAAACTCTCTAATTAGTTCTTCATCTTATGTGACTCACATTTGCTTTGCAGTCAAATTTGTTGTAAAAGTGCAGTGACATTGAGAATATATGTCTAGCTATCACACGTTAAATTAAATGATATCCAAACTAATTGTATTGTAAGGAAAGAAGAAGAAATGTCATGTTCTTCAAGGAGAAAACTTAATTCTATGGCCTGTGAATGTAGGTAGTGGTGATGATGAGCTACTTCTCTGTGACTTACAGTATACCTGGTCCTCATTTAAATGCAGCCAATTCAAAACTCACTCAACCCCATCAGTCTTCAAAATGAAGTGCTTTTTTTTCTTAGCCAAATGTGCACCACCACAAATAATCCCCTGAGGTGAAAACAATAAAAACATAGAAACATGTAGCCTGTGTGTTGTCTTTTACTAATAGCCAAACCACACTGCTGTTTACCACAAGGATTTACACTTGCTGTTTATCTAAAACACCTGACCCGTTCCTCTGTCTTCCCAAGACTCCCACTTAGACTTCTGTCCTCGAGATGGCTCTAAGCTGTTAATGCAGTCATGTGTTACTGAGCCCGGTCTATGAACACACAAGTGCTGTCAGAATTTATTGAAGCAACGCAACAAAGGGATGAGTGGGAGGTCAGGCTCTAACAAAAATGAGGAGATCTGGATAATTCATGTTTTGTTTTCTCATGCACTCAATAAGACAAACTAATGGGGAGTAAGTAAAAATTCTGCAAATTCTATTTCAGCTTCATCCGTTTTGGGATCATATTTGTATTCACTCAGATTAAATTGAATAACAACTGAGGGCCCTAATTTTCTGACCCAGGGCCAAACACAAAGCTCAGTCAAACGTGCAGTGCAGACTCGTTGTAGTATTTTCACATGCTGGAAGCCTACTTAGTGGGATTTGGAAGAACCATCATCATTTATTATCAGTTGGTGTGTCACGATAGAAGTAGGTTAGAGGCAAATACCGTACCAGTCTTGACTCATGACCTAACATATTTGCTTGACCCCTTCATCCCAAAGGCAGTCCTCTCCTCCAACATGATGTACTGTGCCAAATACTGTAGCTTAGAGAGTTTCAACACATTTCTAGAAATAGAACTCCCAAATATAACACGCAAACATAACATACAAGGTGTGGTTAACATCAACAGTAAAGCTGCAGCTAAATTACTTTTTATTGACGGAGACACCTGCCTATCCGACTAAATTCCTGCATACCTAGGAAATTACCGTGGCACATATCCTGCCTTTATTTGCCCTGTGTTACTGATGCCATTACACCTCAGGCTGATAAGTCGTATACCCTGGGGATGTTGGCAGATGGCTAACTGACAACATCAAGCAAAAGCTCTGCAGCAAATAGAGCTAAATCTGTCTGGCCTCAGGTGGTGGATCTGATGAGCATTGAATCAAGCTTCTTTCTTAGAGACCAAATAAATAAACACATTATCACATAAAACGTTGTGTTATGCTTTTGGTTTGATAGCTTGGTTGAAGTACCTGGCATACTGACAAAAAGAGGTCAAAAACTCTGGAAGAAAAAGTCTGGAAGAGAATTGTATCTCATTGCCAAAATGTCATTGAGAAAGAGATCACTAATACTGAATCTAAGGGAAAGTGCGCTTCCACCTATGATTTTATCTGCTGATATTTGTAGTAGTTTTGATAGAGTTGAACATTTAGAAAACCAGAAATACTATTCTGGTTACGCAACTGTTGATTACAGATTTACATACTGCAGTAGAAGAGGGAGATTTATGGAACATAGTGTTCAGATGAGTAAGATCCTGATCACATGAATTTGTTGATTGGAAACTCTGTGTACTAACTTTTAATACTTAACAAATATGTTTTCAGGATTGGTTTGACTGATAAATACATTTTTGCCATGTCACGCTTACTTTGTAAGGGGAGACACTACGCTTGAAAAGGGCAAACTAATATTCCAGTTCATGTCTTACATTAGGATAAATCTTTTATACAGTACTTGTTTTCTAAAATTTTATGTTTAAATATGCAAATGGTGCTATATCTAAATTGCATATATTAACAGAATATAAATCTGAACACTGAAAAAAACAAGGTTCAAAATTGTTGTTAAATGTTTTTACAGAGGGAATTGTGGCTCTCTCTTTACTCCATAACCCAGAAAATATTGTCAGCCATGAAAAAATATATATTTACAGTATGCATACAAACACGGCTATGAATGACATATGAACAAAACTTTAAATAAAAATTCAGAATATAGATGGATAGATAGAATGAAAATGGAAAGTTTTATGTATGTAAATGCTCCTGAAAACAAGATGTGTGGCTCAGATTATGACAAGACTCATTTTAAGAAAACAGTCCAAAATAATAATTATTATAATGTTATTCCATACATTTTTATTGGAAACCAATATTACAAGGAATAACCACGACTAGAAATATGTAGATGCAAATAGACAAGGTGTATTTGTATTTTGGATGTTTACTTTTCACTATTCTGAAATATTGACATATTATGGAAGCAAAATCGCCCAAAATCTCAACAATGCCCAGTACATGCTTGCTGTGTCGGTGACTGAAAATATCATCAGCTATAAGCGTATTTAATATAACAAGGTGTTAACTTAAAAATCCCATCATATTCCAATTTAACCCCTGCTTACACCATTCTCAGACATAACTAATCTGCCTGATGTCCTATTCTAATTGAAAGGACTGCTCATAGTTTTATAGCACCAAACAAGAGTTGGAAGCATTCGGCCTTCTTGGAGACCTTGAATAAAGTCCTGTATGGGGCTCCAGTGATCGGGAAGAATGATCTCCCTGATCTAAAGCAGAGTGGTTGTCTGTTGTTGGACTTCTGTGCTAGTCATGGATTGTCCATAACAAACACTATGTTCATACATAGGGATGCTCACAAGTGTACGTGGTACCAGAGCACCCTAGGCCAAAGGTCAATGATACATTTTATAATTGTTTCATCTGATCTGAGGCCGTATGTTTTGGACACTCGGGTGAAGAGTGGGGCAGAGCTGTCAACTGATCAACATCTGGTGGTGAGTTGGGTCAGAGGGTGGGGGAAGACTTTGGAGGGGGACCGACCTGGTAAGCCCAAACTGGTAGTGCGTGTCAATTGGGAACGTATGTAGGAGGCCCCTGCCTGACTTTCAACACACACCTCCGGCGGAGCTTTTCATACATCCTTGTGGAGGCTGGGGCATTGAACCTGAGTGGACAATTTTCAAAATTTCCAAGCTGCGGTGGTGAGCTGTGGTCTTAAGGTCTTAGGTGCCTCAAGGGGCGGTAACCTACGAACACCCTGGTGGACACCAGTGGTCAGAGAAGCCGTTAGACTGAAGAAACAGTCTTTCCGGGATATGCTATCCCATTGGGCCCTGTACTCTTGTTACCCATAACCAGGAGTGGAAGTACTTTTCTTTACACTTCAACATAGTTGTCACTATAAGGCTTAGTTTAATCACGGCAAACTTAGCAAAATTCTGAACACCTCCAACGGTTTTGTGTAAATTTTACTATAAAATCTATGTCAGACCTGCATTGGAGACATTCTGTTTCCTGTTCAAAAATACCCACAGAATGGCTACAACCCTAATATCAGAAATTGTTAATAAAAACATCCCAAAAGGCACCAAGTTACTCAGTTCTCTTCAATATTTGTTTCAGCAATGATTAAAATGTCCCCTTTTTGTTGCTTAATTGTTCAGAAAATGTTCATCAGAGTAGTCACATCAATGTCTAATCAAGTCATCTAATGTTGATCATACCCTTGCTGATTGTCATACATTTTCAACAAAAATCGACTTCAGTATAAGAAATAAGCAATCATTTAAAGAAAGGCAACGTAAAAAAGTAAGGCCTTCAGCATTGATTTAAAAAAGATGAGAGTTGCGGCAGAGCTGCAGTTTTCTGGAAGTTTGTTCCAGATATGTGGAGCATAGAAACTGAACGCTGATTCTCCCTAAATAGTTCTGACTCTGGAGATAGAAAGCGAACCTGTCCCAGACAACCTGAGACGTCTGGGTGGTTCACAGTTTACTAACAGATCAGATATAGCCCTATGGCCCTAAACCATTTACTGATTTATAAACCAGCAGAAGTATTTTGAAATGAATTATTGGAGGCACCGGAAGCCAGTGTAGTATTCATGGACAGGATATCGAGGCTGTGGGGAGGGGCTGCAGTTCGGTGGGCTGGGGATCTCATCGCTGCTTTTTGCAGAGGATGTGGTCCTGAGGCCATGGTTCTCAGCAAGAAACCAATGGAGTGCCTTCTTCAGGTAGGGAATGAGTCCTTACCCCAAGTGAAGGAGTTTAAATACCTTGGGGTCTTGTTCGCAAGTTAGGGGACAATAGACCGTGAGATTGGACGGAGAATCGGCGCAGCGGGTGCGGTATTACATTCAATTTATTGCACTGAGAGCTGAGCCAGAACGCAAAGCTCTTGATCTACCAGTCAGTTTTTCTTCCTACCCTCACCTATGGTCATGAAGGCTGGGTCATGACTGAAAGAGCGAGATCCAGGGTACAAGCGACCAAAATGTGTCTCCTTAGGATGGTGGCTGGCGTCTACCTTAGAGATAGAGTGAGAAGCACAGTCATCCAAGAGGAGCTCAGAGTAGACCTGCCGCTCCTTCACGTCGAAAGGAGCCAGTTGAGGTAGTTCAGGCATCTGGTAAGGATGCCTCCTGGGCGCCTCCCGAAGGAGGTGTTCCAGGCACGTCCGGCTGGGAGGACGCTACGGGGAAGATCCAGGACTAGGTGGAGAGATTATATCACCAATCTGGCCTGGAAATGACTCGGGATACCCCAGTCAGAAAATTTTGGGGTCCCCTGCTGGAGCTGCTCCCCCTACAACCCGATAACGGATAAGTGAACAAAGAATGAAACTGCGATGCATCTCCGGGCAAATATTAATATAAACCTGCTGGATGAAACCCCCCGCTTTATGTGTTTCAGTGATGCCTACAGGATGTTACCACTGCTGCCAATTAATGGTCTCACATCAGCATGAGACACATGTCCTGTAATGCACCATGGGGTATGACTTTTACCAAGTCCAGCTGCAGTGTAAGCTGAATACAGATAGATATAATGTTTTAACATGTTGGAATTACAATGGCAGTCAATTACGTTTTTTACAACATTAAAAAGGTAATTCAGTATAAATTCTATTGTTTGATTGTTGTAATTTCTTTGAGTGTCTTTTGTGATGTTTAAAATCTAAACTGTTTTAAAATATTTCTGTTTTCAAAACTTGATTCTGATCTCAATGGACTTGCTATGTATTACTTTTAGAGTATACTGGACGTGATGTTTTGTCCCTGTTTTGCCATCTTGTTTAGACTTTACCATGTCAGATTATCTGCCCTTTTTTCTGTTTGCTGTTCCCAGACTTGTGAGTTCATACATGTCTGTCTCTGCTTTCTGTTTTTGTCAGGCTTATTAGTCCTTGTACACTAACCAAAGGCACTAACACTGCATTTGTTTGGCTTGTAGTACTTTAATACAGCCAGTTATGAGCCATAATTCCTAATCTCTACATTTGAATCAGAGGAATCCAATAATATGAATTGCAGCTCCTTATTCCCTTGTAATCATCTTTAATTAGCCTTACAGTATGGAGCTCATCAGTCATATTTGCACATTGATCAATGTTAATTGCGTTTATTACTATTTCAATGAGTTAGGCAGGGTTGTGTTATTTTTAACATGGCTATGAAAATTAATAGTGTTTTGAAGTTAAACTCCCAGTAACATGTCAACAGTAAACATGCTCCAAACATGCAGTCTGTCTCATTTTATAAATTTTAGCATATATTAAATGTTGTATTTCAGTGTATTTTATCAATGCAGTCACAGTTGTAGTAATGAAGTGAGGGAAGACATTTGTTTGCAGTATTGTCCTCTAGATATTGGTTATAATGGTGATATTACCTTTAAAATATATTTGATATAGGCGCAAATTAAAAATCTTAAGTTTTCTTCTATTCTTCTCCATTTACTTTGAAAGGTAATGTAAATAAGTTACTGGTTGTGGAGCTATACCTGACTAAACTTAGGTTTGTTATTTTGGTTGTTTTTTTTTCCAAGGGATAGGCTAGGGGGCAAGAGGATGAGGAGAGGGACCAGTATTTATTTTCCAATTTCAGTTTCACCTCTCTGTTTCTCTTAAAATATTTTTTAATTGTCAGTTGGAATCCTGTCAAATGATGCTGCTTTTCATTTTAGGAAAAGTTATGCAATGTTGATAATTAATTCTCCCTTTTTACTGTAGTTAGAGCTTTTGCATTGCCAGAACCATAGAATATCCAATCCATCACGAAAACTGTGGGGTTGCCTGTATTCTCAGGATAATTAGATTGAGGGAGTGAGGGACTTGTAGTCATTAACAAATGTATGTGATTTATTTAAAATGGATCTGTAGTGACTTCCCGTTGGTCATTCATGATAGCACTAATGGCTGTCTTTGGAGCTTTAGTGCATAACTTTGTAATTTTATTGAACATCTGTTACGTTCAAGACATTGCCATTTGAGTTGCTACAAAGCTAATTAAGAATATCAGCTCCACTCAACTCTCTCTATATTTCTCAGTATGGCTACGTTCAGAAGATTGTGTTGTTTGGTGACCTTCCCATGGAGAAGCTTGAGTAAAGATAATTACCTTTTCTGAAGAGTCCATCATGTTTTTTTAACCCTGTGTCGTGTTTGGCTGCTAGCAACTGCATGGAGGAGGGGTAGTTGGCACATCCACATGATATAGACTTCCGTGATTGTGCACGCGCAGACAATTTTGTCATTACTTAGAATTCCTCAAGGGGGCGACAGAAACTTTGCACTATAGCTTCAAGTTAAGCCTCTTAAAGGAACACGCCGACTTGTTGAGACTAGTTTATTCCCTGTATTCCCCAGAGTTAGATAAGTTCATACCCTTCTCATCTCCGTGTGTGTTGTAATTCTGCCTGACGCACCCACCGCTAGCCTAGCCCACCACAGATCCTGGAGGTAACCGGCTCCAATAGCCTACTGCTCCCAATAGAGGACAAAATGACGCCATCATTATTTACATATTGGGATTTGTATAGTCACAGGGTCACATGAGACACAGCCATCTAACTGTATTCATACTGGGAACTATTCTCCACAGAAGGCAAAGCACTGCTACTTGGGCAAAGTAATTAGTGCAACACCTGAAAAGCACCGTTGTTATTCTCTGCTCCTCACCACAGGGCTTCTCACGTGCTGCGAGCAAATCACTCCGCCCAAGTAGCAGTGCTTTGCCTTCTGTGGAGAATAGTTCCCAGTGTGTATACGGTTAGAAGATAACTGTGTCTCGTGTGACCTTGTTATTTGTACACGCTGTGACTGTACAAATCACAACATGTAAATAGGAAAACGTTGGCGTTGTTATGTCAATTATTGGGAGCAGTAGGCTAATTGGAGCCGGTTACCTCCAGGATCTGTGGTGAGCTAGGCTAGCGGTGGTGCGGCAGACAGAGTTACATCACGCACGCCATTGAATATGCCATGCACCTTAGTTTGTTTAAGCCTAATTAAACTGTCAAACTTTTAAAATGTAAAGCTTGTCATGTTCAGCTATAATGTAAGAGCAAACAGTAATTTGCTGAATATAATTAGCTGAATATGCATCTCTTTCCATTTTTCAGAATGTTGGTGTCCAAACTTTTAATCCTTTGCTTAATTATTGGGTAGAAAACTTCTTAAGTTTATTATTGTATCTCTAATATACACATTGAATGTCTTCCTCATGGCTGCTAATGACTTATCTGAATTTATAAATTTATGAAAACATCTGTTATTTGACCTACCAATTTGAAGAAATCAGATTTCTGTAATCATGTTGGATGCCAAAGCCAATTAAAAAATAAGCCAGTTAATAATAAAAAAGAAATGTGAAACATTAAAAAGGTAAGTTTAATGTGTATGAAAAAAATGCATGAGTAACTTAATTGAAGAACTTTTGTCTCTCTGAAAGAAACAATTCAAATCCAGCTTTTAGAATATCTCACAGATTCATCTGTTAGCCCAACGAATAACGTTCATCCTCGCTATACTGTAGGACAGCACAGCTTTCAGAAGTTCCCGTTTTCACTTTACCGTATCCTAATTTATTCTCTAGAGGCACTTTTCAGCTTCAGTTGAGGAATACTCCCAAGACTGTGCATCAAACTCCCTTCAACTGGGTAGAATATGTTGTGGTGGGGCCCGGCTGACCGTGAGTCTGTCCTTTTTATTTAATTTTTGTGTTTTTGTTTTTTCTTTCTGC
>NC_048417.1:20658487-20674888 GCF_013103735.1 Etheostoma cragini | reverse complement strand
CCCTTTTCCTCTCCTTCCCCTTAATAAATAACGTTACTTTGAGCTGTGCGTTTGGGTCCGTCCTTCCCCGTAACAAGAATACTCGCTATGTGCAGCTCCATCAATTCATCAGGAAAGAACATGACATCTTCCTTGTACAGAGCCTTGCCTGTGTTTGGCTGCTTGTATTACTTGAACTTTCTCCTTGAATTTTAGAATCATTATATCAATTCTTCAGAAAGTAAAACAACTGTGATATGTGCTGTTGCTGTAGGTTGCCTGTTGGCTTTCTTAATGATTTTGAGTGTCATAAAGTGGCCTTAAATTGTACTTTTTGGCTTTTTCACACGTGTTCCAGATCATTTCAAATGATCTAACTCCGTTAGTGCGAGAGCCACTTTACTGCTATTGGCTGTGTTACTGTACTGTAGCCATTCCAGTTCCTCATACCTTTTCTTTTCTTGATATCTCTCTTTAACATACAGAAATCACTTCAGGCTATCAGTTTCACTGGAAAAGTAATGCTGTCCTCCATTCAATTGCTTTTTAATAACTTTGATTACCGCAGCGTAATCACCTGTTTCGCTAGTATGGCAGCTAGCTTTCCTGACTCCCGCTCGTTGGCAGAATTATTTTGCAGTATTCCTCTTCTTTCAGACTGTCCTCCCAAGAACAACAACAGCATCGTTTTAGCAAGCGCCATAAAATTACGTGTTTACGGTCAAGTAACAAAGCCCTCTTGAGGTTGCGTAACCCTAACAAAGCAGTCATTGGAATCATCCTATGGATAGGAACATCAGATCAGAAATTGTTCTTTTTTTTTTTTTTTCGTTCGACGGCATGGACACAAGATCGTAATTTGTAGTTTAGCTTGGAGGACTTATTGTAGCTTATATTTACACTGAAAATCAACTGTAAACTGTTACTACTCATCTGGTAATTAGGGGAGAACATGTGTAGATTTACATAACATTGCCAGGAGCTGCACATACTCTGTTGTGCCTAGTTCAGCACCACATTGCCTCCCCCGTCCTTCGTTCATAGGTATTCACAAAACGTGCTTGTTGCTGCAATAAAACCTATTCTCAACTGACCACTGTCTAAATGAATCTGTCCCTCCTCCCCATCTTTGCGTTGGCCCTCTGTGTGTCTTCAACTGAAAAAGTGTTTATTTGTAACAATAATCTTAGAGCTCATCATTGCTCTAATTAAAACAGGCAATCTAATTAAAATGGACTTGGCTCACTTGAGATTTCAGTTTTAAGTTTATTTAGCTCTGAACTTGCTGTGGTTGCACAGCTTGAAGTCAGCTCTGGAGGATCTGATTAATTTTGTTTCATTGGAGAACTGGGTGCCACATTAATGTGCATCAAAAGGTTTGTTCACAGTCTCATTAACCCTGCAGGCATCAGTGCTGTGATGATGTGGCACCATGATCGTTATGGTCATCCAGTGAGCAAACACAAGTAAAGCTGTGGTTTACTGCTTGCAGTTTAGTTTACATGTTGCAAACGATCCTCTTAAATCTACTTGGTTTGATGGATCTGTGGACAATTTTCACTTTCTCCAACCTCATCTACAACATGTAATCAAACAGTGACAGCAAAGCGCATTTTTTTTTCATGAGAGCAAGAGCTGTGTCCGGGTTTTCGGCAGTAAGTCGGACTCGTTCCAGGTGAGGGATGGCCTCCGCCAGGGCTGCGCTTTGTCACCAATCCTGTTTATAGTATTTATGGACAGGACATTGAGGCGTAGTCCGGGCGGAGAGGGCTTGCAGTTTGGTGGGCTAGGGATCTCATTGCTGCTTTTTGCAGATGATGTGGTCTTGATGGCATCATCGGTCTGTGACCTTCAGCACTCACTGGACCGGTTCGCAGCCGAGTGTGAGGCGGCTGGGATGAGGATCAGCACCTCAAAATCTAAGGCCATGGTTCTCAGCAGGAAACCGATGGAGTGCTTTCTTCAGGTAGGGAGTGAGTCCTAACCCCAAGTGAAGGAGTTCAAATACCTTGGGGTCTTGTTCGCGAGTGAGGGGATCGTCGGAGAATCGGAGCAGCGGGTGCGGTATTACATTCTGTTTATCGCACCATTGTGACGAAAAGAGAGCTGAGCCAGAAGGCAATGTTCTTGATTTACCGGTCAGTGTTCGTTCCTACCCTCACCTATGGTCATGAAGGCTGGGTAATGACCGAAAGAACGAGATCCAGGGTAGAAGCGGCCGAAATGGGTTTCCTCAGGAGGGTGGAGGGCGTCTCCCTTAGAGATAGGGTGAGAAGCTCAGTCATCCGAGAGGAGCTCGGAGTAGAGCCGCTGCTCCTTCGCGTTGAAAGGAGCCAATTGAGGTGGTTCAGGCATCTGGTAAGGATGCCTCCTGGGCGCCTCCCTAGGGAGGTGTTCCAGGCACATCCAGCTGGAAGGAGGCCTCTGGGAAGACCCAGGACAAGGTGGAGAGATTATCCCTCTAACCTGGCCTGGGTACGCCTCAGGATCCCCCAGTCGGAGCTGGTTAATGTGGCTCGGGAAAGGGAAGTTTGGGGTCCCTTACTGGAGCTGCTCCCCCCACGACCCAATACCGGATAAGCGGTCGAAGATGGATCTTATGAGATTTTATAGAAAGTGGCATATTTGGCTGCAGTGGTGGAATGGTTGGCTGTATTTAACAATTATGGTGGGCCATTTCCAGTTGCAGTGCCACAGATTTCTTTTTGCTGGTGCTATGGGGTTGCTTGACATTTCGGTGAGGGTGCTCTGAAATTTTGAATTTCCCTTGACACATGTAGCCTACACACACACGCACAGATACGCTCCCACCTCCGCAGTGGTATACCAAGTGAGCAAACGAGAGGGAGAGAGAGATTGATGTATGTCATGCACTAAAGTTGCCGAAAGCACCATGAAACTCTGATTAGCCCACTGAACATAATTCAATTACCAGCCAACAAGCCGGGTTTACACAATCATTACTGCAGCTTTCATACAGTAGCTTGTATTGGCAGAAGAGTAATGCAGCAGGCCAAATAATCACACACAATCACTACACACATGCATCCTCACACAGTAGTCATACTTGCACACATGGTAACAATAATGTAACGTTTTTCATATCTGTTGTGACTTAATATATCTAAATAAGCCACTAAACCTGTTTTAAACACGATCTCAGGGCTATAAATAAACCAATCTCCTGTGCGCTGTAACTTTGGATTTGGTGATCCATTTATTCAGTTTTGTAAAACACATTTTCACTGTAATGTTCTGCTATGAGACAGAGGTAAGTGAATCCTCCCCCCCTGTGGCCTCCCTGGTCTAATGTTATTCCCGGCAGTGTAACGTTAGGCATCCTCAGCATCCATCACGGCCGTGGTCAGGTCATCTGACAGGTCCACCTTATCTCTCAGTCTCATTTACAGGTATTTTGATAAAGTCTTCACACGTTGAAGTTTAGGTAGTAAAAAACGACCCATCACTTATGTTACACTCACTTTACTAATCCAAACGGTTACTTCTTCTGTGTAAATACGTTACTGCGGAAGTAAGGTCAACAGTTTAATGTGTGCTGCACCTATTGGCCGAAACCTGTGTTTACTCCATGTTTTTGTTCTGAAAATAATCTGTTTTATTAATGTATTTATTTGTTTTTTAAATATAATAATACATTAAATATATATACTGTATATTCACACTGTATATATGTGGGCAGTACAAGGTATTTACTCTGCAGGGTGCCCAAACCTTTGCAAAGGCCATTTTTTAGTTTTCTGTTATTTTGAAAGTATAAATGATGTAAATAAAATATAACTTTTTGTGACATATTATACAAATGTCTAATCTGTCATTTGATGCCTTTTGGAAAATTTTCCATCTTTTCTTGGCTTCTTTGTGCACATTAATACAATTTTTTACCTGGGGTGCCAAAACTTTCAAGCCGGTAACAAGTGTGGGCATCACTGATGGGCCGAAGGCAAAGCCAGAGTCAGTGACGTAGGCTACCACAATAAATACGGCGGGAATGGACTCTCTTCGGAATCAGAAGGAGAGTGCCCGGCGTAGGAAGGTAGATATGGTGCAAAAGCGCGTAGATGCGATGTGAGCACTTGTAGAATATGATTTGAGCTTGTGAAATATATCTGCCACCAACACTGGCGGTGAGCTCCAAGGGGGTTGTGCCGCTGCTACAGGGCCTGGAGCTCTCCGTTTCCTGCTGGAGATCAGTTTAGATCAAGTTCAGGTCGGCAGCTGATCTTTCTAGCGATGTTTCCATGGTGGCCGAGCCCCACTGATGGCGGTCCGTCTGCGGCTGCAGGACCTGGAGCTCACCGCCAGTGTTTTAGTTGGACTGTTAAAAGTGTTGAGATAATTAAAAGGTATTTACAGTATTTAGAAGCGGGCTCGCTGTTAGTTATCTAACGCTAGCTTCCATACTACATGAATAAGCCAGACAGAGTTCTCCCTCATCTAGCGATAGAAACCCTGCTGTCCCCGGCCGTCCTGTTGGCTCAGAGCTCTACAGACTATGGCCACAGGTACAAATTAGTTTTGCACCAAATGTATCACAAGAAGTGTTGCGAAAGTTAATGGGCAGACTCTCCGCTGTGTAATGCGACAGAGCACATTGCAGCAACAGATTCAAGAGGTTGTAATCAGAGAGTTGTGGTTGTACTGGAAAAGTGAATAAAGTAAGAAAAATAAAATAAAATACGAGAACAGATTTTTTTCTCAAGCTCTAAAATCATGTTCCAAATCGTATTCTACAAGTGCCCACATAACATTAACATGGTCTCAAATTTGCAACATATTTACCTTCATACGGGCATTCGCTCTGTGAAAGGCGCGGTACACATAGCTAAATGGCCGGGGGCTGTCCATGTGTTTATATAACTATACATCCTCCAATTGGCTGGAATCACTGCACACAGCCTTTCCAAGGAGTGCACCAGTAATACAAAATTTCGGAGGAAGTTCATGAAGAAACTGGCAGAGGAGCCGAGAGAGGAGTTTATAGAGGAAAAAAGAGCAGCAGGGCACGGTCCGAGCGGTGCTACGCACCACAGCTGACACCGGAGCGGAGGTAGTGCCAGGTTAGGTTAGGTTATAAATGTTCAAATAAGATACGTTTAGGTGTTATGTGCATGTTATGAGTTATGACTTATGTTGAATAGCCTATTAGGCCTACGACTCAAAAGAATAATTATTAAACTCGTTTTTCCAAAGCCAATCCTAACACGATACATTCATTAATATCCCAATTAGGTATTTATCAAAAGAGATTATAGAGTTTGGAATCTCAAGGTCAAAATGACCACTCACGGCAATTCTAGTAGCTACGGACTCCCGGCACTTTAGTGATAAATTGTTCATATCATGCTCATTTTCAAGTTCATGATTATATTCAGAGGTTGTACTAGAATAGGTTTATGTGAGTCAATTTTCAGGATGTTTGTACTGTACATTGCCGCAGCTCCTCTTTTCAACCTGTGTGATGAGATCTCTGTTTTAGCTACCGAGTGAGACTACTCATTTCTGTTCCATCTTTGTTTGGCATCGCATATGCACAGTACCTCGGTAAGGACTACTAGCCAGTCAGAAGCAGAGTGTGTGGGTGTGCCATGCAAGCAGCTAGGCAATATACAGTATAACGTGTTACAAAGTGACGCACGTTTGTCATGGAAGAAAAGGCTGGACTACACTAGAGCTGTTTGGAGCAGTTTGTGAACAGTGTTTTTTCACTTTGGGCTGGACTTTGGGCTTTTTTACTTTGTAAACCTATAACATGCAAAAAAGATACACACAAGAACACAAAGGAAAGGGGAAACGCCCGAAAGTATAATATGAGCACTTTAATGACTTTATTTGTAGACTTCAAAATGTCTTTCATATGTCAGGGATGAACCCAAAGTGCTCCTGATTAAAGCTTATTGCTTCTTCTGTCTGACATAACTCGTCAACAAAGGCCCAGCAGTAAAATAATAAATAAATAAGCAATTGATTTGGTTGGCGGGAGGTCTGAGCTCAAGCTAAAATTGGGCATTAAAATGACACAGTCCATTGCTCCCACTCGCAATATTCCTCCTCATGTCAAGGCAGACTCTTTGAGACTTTGCAATTAATGCTTATAAGCAGAGACTTGTGTCATTCAATCATGTATCCCACACAAAAACCAGCGAAGAAAAACAAAAGTCCCACCATTTAATTAAACTCTTGTTGACTTGTCACTGTATTGTACCATTGTACAAAATTAGGCGGCAGTTATAAAGGACAAAGTAATTGAGAGTTATAAGAGGGAAGAAATGACAGGAAAATAGGCCAGGTCCCCCCAAAATAATTGTTTTGTTTTTACCTGCCTGTAAATGTCAGCCCTCTGCGGTTTGCTTTGATAACAGTACTTTTCTGAAGGCTTCAAATGTGCATCTATCCGAGTCACTTATGATGGCATTAACGCAGTCTATATCCAGAAGGATTTTGGTCATTTCCCAGAGTGTTTTTTGTGAAATGAACCTGTCTGTCTTCTGCACTCTGTCTGCACTACACCTGTCAGTTCAACTGTTGGCTTTGACTACAGTTTAGCCGTCCGTCGTCCCCTCCTCAGTGAGACTGCTCATGCAGACAGAGACAAGGTTATACATAGCAGCTTTGAGGAAAACAAGTATTAGCCTGGAGGCTTTATAAACTGAAAAGAATGAATTTGTTCGTTCCCCCACCCCCCCGCCCAGTATTTCCTCACAGGATGAGGTCAGATGACCTATTGATATAGGTGGCATTCATGTAATATTGGTGGTTTTGTTTGTCTCACCCTGCAAGGAAACCTTATTTCTTTTGCTTTTCTGGTGATAAATCATGAAATTTGTGGAGAGAATCTATTATATGGCTTTTTTCAATTAAAAACAGAAAGGGAGAAAAATGACCTCTAGTATTTTGAGGCACATTAATAAGCATTTAGTGGTTCATAATAGAATACAAACAAACATAAGTACTCAGACACAATATATAAACAGCCCGATAAGTGTTCTCCTGAGGTTTTTACAAAGCAACTCAGCATCAATAAAATGCATTGTATTTCATTAAAGCCATTTGAAATCCATTTAAAACTACAGTTAAGGTCAGACAAAATATTGTAGAGGAAATAACGTATAACACAAATAAATTCACAGGCCCTTGTCTTATGTTGTATTTTACATCTGCGGACTGCAGCATGTCATGGACTTGGCCTTAACAAGAGTGCTGAACTTGTCAAAATACACACAGAAAATCTCTTTCTTGTTGACTCATACTTTCCCAGGATGCAAATAAAGAAAGGTTTTAGGTTGGAAAGAAAAGAGAGAACATGGAAAATCATTCTGCTCAGTCATATTGATGTTGAACCCCTCGACGGCCTGCCATGAAACAGATGGTATTGCAATATGAGGACAGCACTATTAACAGATCCATTCATTTCACGCCTGTGTTGGGAGAGTAGCACATCACTGCAGAGGGGTTTACTGAGCCAAAATTATCAGATGGCCACTCCGCCTTTCATGTGAAAAGGGAGTTGGTCTTTGCAGAAAAGATAGCATTCACAATGACATGTTCTGTGTTGTGCCACTGCCAAGTGGCATTTTGTCACTTTGAGTCTCATTTTGTCTTTTGGTTATGATTGAGAACATGATGTAGAAACATCACTCACTATCTACTATAACAACTAATCAATCAATCAAAATGTACTTATAAAGCACTTCAAAAAGCAACCAACGTTGCACCAGGCGCTGTACGGAACAAAGTAGAAGAATATTTAAACAATGAAATAGTATCACAGTAAAAACTTTTGCATAAAAATGTCAGCATTAGTTGGGAAAGACCAAGGAAAAAATGTGGGTTTTAAGAAGAGAAGCCTGTCTAATGGGTCAGAGGTGGGTCATTCCATATTTTAGGAACAACCACAGCAAAGGCACAATCACCTTAAAGTTTCCGCTTTGTTTTAGGGACACTCAGTCGCAGTGGTTCAGCTAACCTGAGTGAGCGGGTTGGTGTGTAGGGGTGAAGCAGCTCGGACAGGTAGGATGGGGCAAGACCATGTAGGGATTTAAACACGAGTAAGTTAGATGTAGAATGGATCCTAAAATATGCGGTCAGCCAGTGGAGTGAAGCTGAATGTGGTCATATTTACGTCCTCAAGACACCCAACAGGGTTTTGCACCATCTGGAGACGAGCAACAGATGAGGCAGGGATGCCTACATATAGGGCGTTATGTAATGTGAAGTCCACCCACTGCTTCAAACAAGAAATTAGGATTTCATGGTAAACCGAGTCAAATAGCTCAACACAATTACCAGAGTCAGTACCTAAAGATATAGCATTAAATTCTTTTAAAAGAGCAGTTTCGGTGCTGAGTTTTAAAATCAGATTGGAAGACTTGAGAGTTGTGCTCCTCTAAAAAGGCCATTATTTGACTGTAAACCTACTTTTCAAATATTTCATATATGAAATGTAGTTCAGACATTGGCCTAAAATTTGCTAGATCTGCAGGATCGAGTCCAGGTTTTTTAATTAGACATTACCAGAGACCACATCCGAGGAAAGGCTACTATTAAAGGAGAAATCCGGTCAATTTTAACACAAAAGTCTGTTGTTTGTAAATTTGGAGTGCTGTCAGTGGAGAGAAAAACTAAAACAGTCGGTGCTGCCTACACCGTGTTATCCTCCTGCTAGAGTTAGCACCCAACAGGCTCAAAAAGGGCAAGTTCTAAATTTGCTTTTAACCTCTGTACATGTTCAAAATGTCATTAAAAGAGCCTACTCATGTGCAGTGCTTCCGTCCGGATGAACAGAGTGAATCTGATTGCTGTAGATGTGAAAGAATTGCATGAAAATTGTGTTAATCTAGCTGTGTTTAGTACCTGTGTTGATACTGCAAGGAGTGCTTCGGTACAGTCTACAAACTACAACATGGAAAAGAGATAAAAACATGTTTTCAAAAATCAGCATATGCTTATTTTTTAAAGTAAGTGCTGGCAGGAGACAAGTTATAATTGAGGTAAGTTTGGAGACACTACCTTATTTAATCATTAAATGTATTTTCTGTGTTGTAGTTTGTAGACGGTCCCTGAGCTCTCTAACAACGTCTCAACACCGGAACTAAACACAGTTGAATTAACAAAACTTCCATAAATTTCTACCTTAGTTCTTCTCTCTACTGACAGCACTCCAAATTTCCAAACAACAGACCTACATGTTGAAATTGACTGGAATTCTCCTTTAACGATTGCAAGAACAGATGGACATATATTGGGAAAACATTCCTAAAAAGTCAAGGAGGGACAGTATCACTGGGATAACATGACAGCTTCAAGTGACCAACAATCTTCTGTAGTTCAGACTGAGTAACAGGTTCAAACTTTTCCCAAAACAGCAGAGCAGAAAACAGAGATTGAGGAATCATAAGTAGAAGGTAACATTTTAGCCCTGACAGAAGTGACCTTTTCACTAAAAAAGTGAAGAAATTGTTCACACACAGCATGAGAGGTGTCAACACAGGCAGTTGGCTAGCCATTAAGAACAGTCCATAGTTAGAAACCACATTTGAGGGTTATTAGAATTAGACAGAATAATTTCAGATAGATATGGCCTTTTTGCGTCTTTCAAAGTTGTCCGATGATGACGCCAGTAATCTTGTACTATTTGAAACAACACATGCAGTTTGTCCTTCTTCCATTTGCGCTCACCTTTATGGCACTCACGTCTTACAGCAGGAACCACGTCATTGAGCCAGGGCTCCGCTTTTGCTTTAGGCTGCCTGCTCTTTAATGGACCTACCCTGTCTAAAACCATTTGACAAGTGGAGTTAAGCCATGAGCTGAGCTCCTCTGGATCATCAGAAATAGTATGGTATGGCACCATTCTGACTGAAGACAGATGGGAACTGAACTTAACTATATTACAGGCAAGAACAGACTCAAATAATACAGGCATGTGGTCAGAAAACACTGCATCACAGATCTCTAAGTTAATAACAGGCAAAACAAAGGATAAGACAAGGTCAAGTGTGTGCCCGCGTTTCAGTTTGGGACCAGACACATAATACACAAGATTAGAAGAGTCAATAAGATACAAGAAGTATGTTGCCGTTGGCTTGTCAGGACATCCCACATGGATATTAAAATCCCCAACAATGAGAAAACGATTATATTTAGGCTTGATTTCACCCAAAAGATCGACAAAGTGATTTATAAAATCCTGTTATATTTGGGAGGCCGGTAGACCACTGCGCACAGCACTGTGTGAGAGCAACCCAGCTCGACTAAGCTGAGTTTAAAGCTTGTGTGCATGGATTTTAGTGATAACTGTTTACATTTTACAGTCAATGTAAGAGACCATATGCCACCCATCGGGTCTTTGAAGACTGTCTTGCAAAACTTTGTCCACAATGCATTCAAACATTGTCCACACTCAATAAGCACTTGTTCCCACTAAAGGTGTGAGTTATATCCTGTTAGAGAAGAAAGGCAAAGTTAAGTGGGGCATGAATATTTCACATCCCCATTGTCTAATTGCACATAAGTAGTGTGATTAAGAATTTAAGAGTTGCTTCTACAGTGAATCCAAAGATGAAGCAGTTGCTGTCACTTGTGTTTGCATTTAAAGGTCACCCATGGAAAAATTAAGATTATTGGAAGGCTGGCAAGGAGGGTGAGAATCATTTTCAAAAATGGACATTAATTGCAGTAACTCAAATTGCTGATTTGTACTCTCGCATAAAAGCTTCTCCAATTATAGTTAAATGCCAAATCTTAACATCAAAGGCTCTGCAAATGAGACATCTTGGACTTCCTGTTCTGATAAATATGTACTGCCACCAAAAAACTTAAGTACTACTTCTTTCATGGGTGCATCTGCTAAGTGAGTGTTTCTCATATAATGTGGTAATTTCATTTTGCTCCATGACAAGGTATATGAGTTGAGTTTGGGATGATCCTGCTTTAATTTAGAAGATAAAAAATAAAACGATATGCTACCCAGAAAACTGAATTTTAGGGAATACATTTAGCACAACAAAGACACCTTGTTTGAAAACACTGTTGCCGCACAGCCTTAAATGAAAAATGCTGACTTTCAAACCTCAGGGGACACACATGCCACATTACATTTCACGTGAAGACCTGTGTGGAGGTAGCATTACATTTGTTAGCTTAACACTTTTTCCAACTTCAAATGTCACACTAATTATACCTTCATCTTATTGTGTTAGCTAGTTGCAAGTTTGAGGATATTTTTCCGTATAACATTGCTGTCAAATGCACACGGTCTGTGTGTCAGGCTCAAGGAGAGTACGCTTTTTGGTTTGGTTAAGCCCTTGTATTAAATTCATGCATCACTGTATCAGGCTACTTCAGCTTCAGCCAAAGACAAAATAGACTACTGCAGGGGAAAATTCGAATGGTAAACTTAGCAAACATTGGTGCTCTGCCCTGATGCACAATGCCTACTTTGTCCTGATCACGCTCAGCCAGACCTCCCACCTTTTCACCTTACTCACTCTCCTCATGCATGGAGAGTACCCACCAGTATGTAAGAGTGTGAGAGGGGGGACTCACATCTCATGAGATGCATTGGCTGGACTGAAGGACTATCTCTGGAAGGCTCTGATCCTATTAGAGTGGGTCATCAAAGCCTTGTTTGGTTCCACACCTGCTGTAAGCCGTAATGCTGCTGTAAGTCATGTTAGCTTTCCAATGGTGCATTTCAGTACCGTGGACAGCTTCCTATTAACTAAACAAAAGACACACATTAAAATAGACAAGACATTCTTTTGTACATACAGACTCTGGGCCAGATGTACGTACATTTGTGAATTTAGCATTATCAGTGCATGGCCTACCCGCAGAAAGCACACGCTGTGATACGTCAGCTTGCATCGTATTTAGCAAAGCTCCGGCTCATTATTTTTATATTTTGGCATTTGTGGTGGGGAAACGTATGTGTGCTGTAGCAAAGCGTTAAGTACTTGTGCCATGATACTGCTGGAGTGCAGACTGCAATATTCCAACTGCTGTTGCTATGACTGTTTGATATTATCCTGATGTCCCTTCACACTCCAAGAATGCATATGCATGACACGTAAAAGCGCAATTTGACACTTTCAGCTCCCGTGACAGGCAGTCTGCACTTCTACATTAGTGCAGCATTTTTGCACCATATCTTGCCATGCTTTTACGCACACGTTGCGTACAAATACGCCTGAAGTGGGCGCAAAAGCATGAGTACATCTGGCCCGCAGTGTCTTAACTACGGTGGCCGACAGGGGCAAACGCCCTGCAACTTCAGAAAACACATGCACATAGACAAAACACGAGCATATTAGCAAAACAACTTGTTTAATTTGGAAACACATGCGCAGCATTCAGGAAAAGCGCTGCATGTGCACACAACCAAAAACATAAACGCAATGCGTGTATAAGACGATGCAGAAAGAAAAGCACACCAAACCACGAAAACAAAAGTAAAAAAAAAAAACCGCTGCATCAGATTCAATCTCAGAATGGTGTGATAGACTGTATATTATTATTCTTATTATTATTCTTCTTATTATTATTATTATTAGTAGTAGTAGTAGTAGTAGTATTAACAGTATATTAATATTACTTAATAATATACAATCTATGGATCTAACGTGTCCCGGCCACAGACCGGGTCCCGGATCGCTTTCTCTGTCTTTCTCTCTCTCTCGTGTGGTGAAGATCAGCTGTTCCACTTAGCGCTCCCTCTAGAGGCCTGAAGCACTTTCGTTGTGGAATCTGATGCAGCGTTTTTTTTGGATTTGTTTTAGTGGTTTGTGTGCTTTACTTTTTGCATCGTTTTTTATTTGCAGAGCGTTTAAGTATTTGGTTGTTTAGTGTGTATTTGCAGCGCGTTTTTTAATTGTTTGTATTGTGTATATGCAGTGCGGCTGCTGAATGCTTCACATGTGTTGTCAAATTATTGAAGTTGTTTTCTTAATTTGCTCGTGTTTTGTCTATGTGCATGTGTTTTCTGAAGTTGCAGGGCGTATACTATAACAGTAGGGAGTTTTTTATTATTAAGTCCTGTCTAAAAGAAGGCCTTATGCACAGCATAGCTCAATTTAATAAAATTATCAATTTGAAGAAGCCTACAGTGTGATTTAAGCTTGATTATTGAAGTAACAACCAATGTATCTCAGCTACTACCAGTCACTAGGCATTATAGATACAGGATATTCCTTTTAATGTTGTGTTCACTCTGCAATCTGTGGTTTTGTAAGAATAATAAAGCACTGAATATTTGAAAGATTTACAATGAATACATGATAGAGCATTTCCTTATCCAAAGGTAGGGTCATGTAGGACAGAAGGTGTTGTTTGTGTAAAGATTGTAAAGCTCCCTGAGGCTAATTGTGATTTGTAATATTGGGATTTATGAATAAAATTGACTTGACTTGAAATACAAATTGGGACCTTTGTGATGGAGTCTTTTGAAGTTATTTTTCTCCCTTTAAGAATTGTGACCTTTTGAGAAGTTTGTTGTTCATAGTGTGGGCAGAGGGAGTTATTATCTAGGTAACTTTGGCTCCCTTTCTCTGACACATAATTTGGCAGATGACTTTTAGCATCACTTTCACTCAAAACAATCACAGCAAAAATAAGTGAAATTCCTTTACTGTGGCGCCTGCTCAATTGAGAGGTCAGCTACACCACAGACTAAGTGTTCATGTAAGCACAACATTAGGAAATGGTTACAATTATTTGGGGATTAGAGTCATCAGCTATCAGTGTCTATTTCCAGGTTCATCTTGTGTGCAATGTACTGTATGTTGTCAGAAGCAATCAATGATGGTGTGGAAAGTGCCATTACCTCAGGGATGTGTGCTCTCACGAGAATGTGCTGGTTCACAAGTTGCTCAAACACTGTTAGTCTATCCGTAGAAGGGGGGGGAAAAAAGAAGGAAAAAAAGATCCTTAAACATCGACCCACAAATATTTTAAAAATATAAACGAAAATTGGCCTTATTAGCCGAGTATGACTTACTGGGGACTGTGTTTAAAGAGTTAGAGTTGGGTAAGTTTAACCGCAACTGAAGCCTAATACACTTTTAGATGGCAAAGGTTTTGTGTGTAATTTATTTAATCCAAGGCCATTGACTATAATGATTTCTGAAAACAAGAGTGCTGTTCGGTAAACTCTACCTCAGCATTTACTGACTGCATTGACATAGAGGACAGAATGTGCAACTATGTAATAGTAGTAACAATATTACTTCTATGCAGAAAAGCCAGTTCAACATGACCCTAAATCCATTGCAGTTTAGACACACTGGTGCAATTTAAAAATGACTGCTACAAACTCTCACCTACTGCTTCACAAAAGCACCACCTTAAAAGCCTTGAGAAAAAAGATCAGATGCTGATTTAATCTCTCATGGATTCAGATGCTGTACGAATATGTTGCATTGTTACAACAAACACCAGTAGAGTAAACCTTCCCATAATGAGGTGAACAGTCTTATTGGCCAAAATGGGGCCAAAAGACAGGCAAAGACAAGATACCATGTTGAGCAGATGGTAGGTTCAGTGAGGTATGTGGAAAGGCAGCCTTAGCATTTTGAGGCCACACATATAATGAGATGTCAGTATTTTGATTTCAGTCAGTGATTTAAGTCAACTTTGGAACTTTCCAGAGAAATCTGATCCTCTCTCGTGAACTGGTTACGCACAGTATTTCAGTTTCACTGCAATTCATAACACCATAAATGAAGATTTCTTTACGTGTTTGGCAAGAAAGTATCCTCAGGGAATTTGCAGAAACCCTTAGTCCTGCACTAATTCAGCAGAATTTCTTGTAAAGTTGGCAATCATTAACTGTGAATTATGCATGATTCCAAACCAAATGGTAAGCTGAACGTAACGTTATGTTTAGGTTTTCCTTAACTGCTTACTTGATTGCACTGTTCCTTGGGAAAGAAAAACAATAATACATCTCAAGTGACAAAGTGTTGTGTTTTTGCACAAGGGATGGGTTGACCTCATTAACCCAGTGTGTCTTAGAGTGTTACACAAACCCTCCACACTTTACACTTGCAATCTTAATGGGCACATCAGCACTGTTGGTAATTACCAGAAATCTGTAACAGAAGTAGGAACCTGGAAAGAATCCACAGACCACAAGTGTAAGTACTGGGGTCGAGCCAGACATTCCATTTAGTGATCCATCAATGATTTCTCTAGATGTTCTGTATCGTATTCCTATCAGTCTTTTGTTTAACAGCACCGAGGACAGCAATGAAACTAATACTAAGGTCACCTTTGAATTTTGCTGATACTGTTGGAGAGTATTGTATTATGCCATCTATTATCTGTTTGTCATTGTCTTTGTCATTGTCCGTTTTTGAAGATTCCCCCATGATGGAAACCTCTTAATCAAATATTATGCTATATTCTCAGAAGTTCAACAGATCTTATTGGCACTGGATAATTTTCAATGTGCTTGGTTCAAAGTCTACACAGAGGATATCATGTAATATTGATTTGCCTGTGGTCCCTTTGAATGCTGACTTCATTTTTCGGTAAATGTTGGGGATAGCAGAACCTCTACAATGTCCGCTGTTTTTTTACAATTAACCACCATTAAACAAAGTCAAAATAAAGCAGCAGTCACATTCATTTGTCCATTCCAATATCACCTGTGGTCCCTACTAGCATATTCCTTTGGTTGGCTTGCAAAAAGATACTGTTGCGGTTTTGTGGTTTTGGGTTTGAGTTTCTGTTTGTTTCCTGTTATTGTGTGTCTGATCCGTTTTCTGTTATACTTTGTGTCCTCCCTTGTTGTCTAGTTAAACTTCCAGTCTTGTGTTTGTCCCGTGAGTATCCGTATGTTCTGTTTCCTGTTTTATTTTGATAGTCTGGGTTTCTATCTAGTCTTGTATTGTTTTACTTCCTGTCATTTTTTTGTTTTCCCTCCCCTGTGATTACCTGATGTTGTTCATCTGTTTTCCAGCCCTTGTGTCACCAGCCTTGTTTTACCCCGTTAACCTGTGTATTTAATCTTTGTCTTGTCCTTTGTCAGACCGTTTTGTATTTGTAGTCATTTCCTGTGTCAGCGTCCTGTGTGTTTCTCTGCCGGTTTCCTCATTTTTCCCTTAATCCCACTTCTTCTTGTTTCTTTGTTTCTTTGACATACTGTTCTCTGGACACTTTCTTTTTTCTGGATTTTTGTGTGTAATAAATCTAAAGCAACGAAACTTCCGACTGCTCTCCTGCATTTGGGTCCACTCTTCCCTGCGCCTCATAACAGATTCTACATTTTTGTTAGTAGTTAGTTAATACATTTGTTTCTTTATCAATAAAAACGTCAGGCAAATCCTGTTACGGCTCCTGCCTTTTTGGGATAGTTTAGCACTTGTGTTTCAGAGATGTAAATCAGTCTGTGTTGTTGCCCGG
>NC_048417.1:20580188-20658387 GCF_013103735.1 Etheostoma cragini | reverse complement strand
TGCTAGAGATTGTTTGAGAAACCATTGTGCTAGAGATTGTTTGAGAAACCATTGTGCTAGCGTTTGTTTGAGAAACTACTCTGTCTTTGGTTAACCCACATTCATCCTTGTTTATGTTACGCCCATCTTTAACAACGGGCCAGGTCTGAAACAATACACAATGCCATCTCCACCGGTTCAATTCTCATGAGATTTCATGCATAACATTTTCAAAGGAAAACACAGAACACAAAATAATATACTGTAGGTGCGACCTGGGAGAATAAATAATAACTGTAAGCAAAGTTCTGTCCATTCCTAGATACACTTAGAATGTTACATGGCCTTGATAGAGTTGATATATTTTTGCCATTTTCCTCCCCAACCAGTTGTTCTGGTTTACCCATTAATCTATGAGACACTTTCACATGGTAATGCACTTCTCCGTCAGGAGCGCACTTGATCATCTTTATAGTTTGTTGGCAACTTGCAGACAGACCTTGCTAGTTACTGCGTATGAATTTGGAAGAATATTTACGTTTAAGAGTTTTGGTTCATGATAAATTATATTATTAGTAAAGGCATAGCGGTAGGACCTGGGACTCTTAATGTCCTGCAATGCTCTAATTGCACTTTACTACTGAATAGGTCTTTATGTCATTTAATGAGACTGTGTAACTCTTATAACACCAACAGTTTGGCAGATATTTATGTTTTTACTGTCATCAACAAATGCCATGAAGAAAACAACATCAACAATGAATGTACATGTATCCTGTTGTATTGTATGTAGACGAAGCCTTAAATATGTTTTATTTTAAACAATTTTAGCCCAGGCATTGCCAATCAGTGGGTTAATTTAACACACATTCAGTGGGGAGAACAAGTATTAGATACACTGCTGATTTTGCAGGTTTTCCTACTTACAAAGCATGAGGTCTGTAATTTTTATCATAGGTAAACTCTGCATCTGTGAGAGACGGAATCTAAAACAAAAATCCAGAAAAATCCCATTGATTTTGAAATAATACATTTTCTTACTGGTTCTAATTCTTACTGTTTGGTAGGTGATCAAAATACTTATGTCATGCAATAAAATGCTAATTAATTGTTTATAAATCATGCAATGTGATTTTTCTGGATTTTTGTTTTAGATTCTGTCTCTCACAGTTGAAGTGTGCCTATGATACAAAAATTACAGACCTGCTTTATAACTAGGAAAACCTGAAAATCGTCACTGTATCAAATACTTGTTCTCCCCACTGTACATACTGAAGTCCTCATTCTTAAAAACAAGAATAAGTTATTTAAGGAATGATTAACGCGGCTGCACTAGTTTAATAGTTCAATATTTTTATTTCAATTATGGTTCAAATGATTATGTACTTCTGCTCTCGCTGATCTCATCAGTTACTTCCATCCATAAATTGAAAATAGTTAATCTAAGGGAGACTGGTGGTAACAACACGTGTAGTAATACTGCAGGTCAAGAATTCTCAGGGACGCAAACACTCCTTAACTTGACCAGCTACTTTGACAGAATTACAACAGAAAGCAACTGGAGTATTTGTTTACAGTGCAGCCAAACAAACATATGTAGATTTGATTAAAAAAAAGTCAGTCAATAATTGGCTGTTTTTTTTGTTGTTGAATGCCACCACGATCGGATTTTAATCTGCACACAGCGTGAGTAGTTTTGCAAAAACCAGAAGGAAAAAGTTATGAAAACTACTACATAGAGAGGTATTTACAGAATGTAAATGCATTAAATGGCTGTGGGTGAATACAAATAATAAACAATATATAAAAGACGGCACGAAATTTCGTTTAGGTTTTCTTTAGACCAAAACAGGTCAGGTGGACACAAACATATATGTAATTAAATAAGAGATTCCAAAACCAATTAATATCCTACCGTAGTAAATGACAAACACAACACAATCTTACCCTTTTTTCTTTCTGTCGCATATTTTTAGCAGGATATGTTAATTATACAGCGACAGATGGAACCAAAACTCATAATGGCTGCTCTGTTGTATTCAGTATGCTCTGAGATGGTGATGTAGGCTGCTTTTTACCATCACTTCATTTAGATGGGAATCAGAAGGGAGGGGGTGGTTCATTCTCATCCGACCCAAGTGAGATTAAAAAATGTTGAATCCCAAAGCAGCCACGTTCTCCACGGACAAATCCCAGCGGAAGCAACTCATTCCCCGGAGTGACTAGATGGTAGGAACCTCGCCCTTTGATAAGCTATCATGAGCTGTCTCTGCTCTCAATCAGTACACATCCGCACTGCTGCCTGACTCCTGCTCTCTTGATTCTCTGCCTCAGCAATGGGAAGCTGCATCAATACTGTTCCCACCTCACGCTGCTTTGAAAGAAGGACCATTCTCTCTGAAAACACTTTCTATGATACCCATGTCTATGGTGCAATATAAACTTATCCTACATGCATTATAGTACTTGAATACTTAAGTCTATAATCTGTGTAAAGCACTGCATATTATATACCAACTTAGTAACTAAATATTCATATTAATAATAATAACACAATATAAAGGATATCACAACTTATAAGATCAAGTTTCATAATTCTTCATGATTGCTGGGCACTCACTGACATTTGCAAGGATAATAGTGTATTATAATTACCATAGTTGTAATATACTAAAATAATTTTATAATTCATTTTAATCATTGTTATATTGGCAGATACACAGTAAAGCAGTATAAGTTAGTTATAAGTCACTTTAAGTGGCCGTTTGAATTAGGTGAATAAAAATCAAGTTGCAGGCAGCAATGTAATCTAAATAACGTATACTACGTACACAACTGAACCACTGGTCACTTTCAAAGGGATTATACATAAATGTTTTCATTTCATTTTAAGATTAGACATGTTTCTTCACGTTTCATTTGATTTAAACAAAGGTTTTAAATACGGATATGGTTTTGTTTAAGGGCGTCGTTATGAACATTGATGAGTCGTCAAACTCGGTGTGAAAAGACACAATAAAAAAAAGCATAAGACACACCAAGGCATACAGAACATCAAGACAATACACATTAAATTACTTTACTCTTTACTTGAGCACATATGGGCCTTGATTTATATAATTTCAGCTCTGAGACAACGATCACACTTTTGAATTCAGTATCTGAGGAGGAAAATCTAAGGTTACTCCTAGGAAAATTTGATCCTAAAATCTATTGTTGCTGTTCATTAGTAATTCAGCTTCCAATTTACAGCATATGCAGCATCATTTCAGAACTACCGAGGAGAAAACTGTACAGCTGGAGCGTCTTTTCTTTCTGGCCTGCCTGTCAATATCCACACCACCTGTCACTGGGGACTGCTACATCTGTCAAATACCATTTTCTGTTGCCTGAGCATTGACCAATTTAATTTCAATATTCAATTCAGTAACTTAAATCATCCGCAGCAGAGCTATTAAAAAGCCACTGTCCACAATGTCCGGGCCATATCATATCATCATTGGCCATGAATGATTTTTCCATTTGAATGACACAAAATCTTTGCTGCAAAGAACCTAATGATGTTATGGGGAAGGACGGACCCAAACGCACAGCTCACGGGTAAGGTTTTTATTAAGGGGAAAAAGAGGGAAAGGGGAGTGGGTGGACGAAGGTACGAGACCCGGGGATGGGAGCCAGGGAACCAGTGAGGCTGGGGAATAGTGCGGGGAATGCCGGTGTTGAGTCCTGAGGGGACCGGGAGCGAAGGCAGAGGAGGAGGACGACAACACGGGGAATGGCAGGAGGGCAAGTCCGGGGAGTAGATGGCTGAGGAGGGGACAGTGGGGGTCGGAGGCTGACACGTGCGGCAGACGGGATGGAAGAAGAGGACGAGGGGGGGGGCGCCGAGGGAGGAGGACCAGGAGGGGAGCCAGGAGCCAGCTGACCGGAGCGAAACTGAGGAGGGAAACACAAGAGAGGTAAGTACAGGAAATAACACGCAAAATAGATAAGCTACTATTTCTTAGCGCTATCGGTACGAGGAGTTCACCCAGGTAGTTGCGACAATGATCAGGGGAAGACTGGAGTGAGGAGCCGGAGTAGATATACTGGTGGTGATGATGATGGCAGACAGGTGTGGAAGGCGGGAGCGGGAGCAGGTTGGCAGGTGTGGAGAATAGGCTGGTTGATTGTACACGGGGAGCAGGTGTGGGTGATCAGCTGGCATAGGAGATGAGGGGGATGAAAACAAAAACAAACAGCAAGCAGAGGAGCGAGAACAAAAGGCAGAAAAAAAGAACAGAAACACAAAAAACAAATAAAAGGACAGACTCACGGTCAGCCGGGCCCCACCACAACAAATTAACATATTAAATTGGTCAATTTATGAGTGAAGATTAATGTTCTAATTTTTTCTCCAATATAGAATATTACTGCATAAAAAAATATGTATCTTTAAACTTAGGGTAATAGATATCATAGGACATGACCAGCAACTGCCGTTTGTTTTTTGTAATACGTTTTTGTGAAACTACCCTTTTATTGAGTGGAGACAGATGGGATGCATTGAGAGAGACAAAGAGGACAACATGCAACAAATGTCCCCAGACAGATTTGAACTGAGGATTACAACAAGACCACATTTTCAAGCACAACGTTGCCCAGCTTCAAGCTGGCTACTACACAATACGCTTATTTTTCATAACTTTACAAAATAACAAAACAAATTAAATATGACACAGAAATAAAACAACATTTTATGTTCAGAGCAAGTTCATGCAAGGTGCATTGCACAGTATGCTGAATAATAGAAAGATAACAGCAGGACTTCAAAGCCACGCACAAAGCCTAATTTAAGCAGACACTGCAAAAGATCTGTGAGCCAAGGTGTTTCACAGATAGTATGTAGTTTGAATGCAGCTACTCTGCAATAAATAGAAGTGATCTGTCATTATAATCTAAAGAGAGAAATCTAGACTGTTGTAGGAAAAGTGAAATTCAATTTTCTCAGCAAGTAAATTGTCAGTGTCAAACTGAGGCTTACGGGACAGCTGTACAGGATTCCATAGTAATAAAGTAAGAATATAATGGTAAAGCTGGGTGATAGACCTTGAAAGTTCCTCCCCTCATTACATATCTGAATGAAATAAATCACCATTTGCTTATGCATGCTCATATTTTTAATCAGACTGCAATTGTGTATAGTCAAGCCCTACTGATCCAGGAGTAAATAGATGTCATACCAAGGACACCAGTGGTGTAGTCTGATGTATTGTAGTGGGCATACTGAACTGTATATTGGCCAGACTCTGTCTCTGGGATGGAGCATTGATTTCCTGTATTAGGATACACTTGTATGCACCAATTTATAGTGGAAATATACCTTTAATTAGCCTATTTGAAGAATAAGAAAAACACAGAGGACAATTCCAAATGTATTTAAAAAAAATAATGGAAAGTGAGTTGTTGCGCGTCAATGTCATTTTATAAGTGGGTAAATGGAAATCCTGGCTTAGTGTGTTTATTGCATATACCTGCATATCACACTACACCACTGAAGGACACTAAAGGAGACTGTAGATGTTGTACATGTGCTATTACCTGAAACTAAACTCCATCTGAGCATTCGTGTCCCATTAACTTTGAGGCATATTGTAATAAACTAATGTAATGTGGAATTGAATGGAACCATTAGCTCATTAAAATGTAAGCAGATGTAGAATCGGGCAGATGTTGTTTGTTAATTTTATTCCGTTTGAATGATCCCAAATTGTGTAACACAGCTGTGTTACTTTGTACATAGTTTTAATTACTGCAGATGTTTTTTTATTTGTAGGTGGATTCATGATTGGCAGCACAATAGCAGAAATTAACTGAATGGAATTAATAAGATTGGTTTCTACAGAACAGTTTTGGAAGACTTCCAAAATAACATCCTAGAAGATCTTAATTATGAATAAAATGAATACCATAACCTTGTATGTCTGTGAAACAAGATCAAGATCAGGCACTAGTGTTCATGGACAGTCTAATATTAGCATTTCTGCATGCACTACATCATGTGACCATCTAAAGGTACGCTACTATTTTTTGATTAATGAAACAGTTGATCAGTTCACAGCCGAGTGTGAAGCGGCTGGGATGAGGATCAGCACCTCTAAATCTGAGGCCATGGTTCTCATCAGGAAATTGATGGAGTGCCTTCTTCAGGTAGGGAATGAGCCCTTACCCCAAGTGAAGGAATTTAAATACCTTGGGGTCTTGTTCGATAGTGAGGGGACAATAGAGCGGGAGATTGATCAGAGAATTGGAGCAGCGGGTGCTGTATTACATACAATTTATTGCACCGTTGTGACGAAAAGAGAGCTGAGCCAGAAGGCAAAGCTCTCAGTCTACCGGTTAGTGCTCATTCCTCCCCTCACCTATGGTCATGAAGGCTGGGTCATGACCCAAAGAACAAGATCCCGGCTACAAGCGGCCGAAATGGGTTTCCTCAGGAGGGTGGCTGGCGTCTCCCTTAGAGATAGGGTGAGAAGCACAATCATCCAAGAGGAGCTCGGAGTAGAGCCACTGCTCCTTTGCGTCAACAGGAGCCAGTTGAGGTGGTTCGGGCCTCTGGTAAGGATGCCTCCTGGGTGCCTCCCCAGGGAGGTGTTCCAGGCACGTCCAGCTGGGAGGAGGCCTCGGGGAAGACCCATGACTAGGTGGCCTGGGAATGTCTCAGGATCCCACTGTCGGAGCTAGTGGATGTGGCTCGGGAAAGGGAAGTTTGGGGTCCCCTGCTGGAGCTTCTGCCCCCACAACCCGATACCGGACAAGCGGATGAAGATGGATGAATGGATGGATGGATAATGAAACAGTAATTTAACCAACTGGGTGGAAGATCATTGTTTGTACACACTTCATATTCTGCATCTCTGAAATGAAAATCAACTTGTCATAGCTTGTACAGTAGCATAAAGTCCATTTAACACAGATCTGATGCACTGATCACAGCATAAAGTATAAACCAGCAGGAGATGCATGGATTTATCCAGTCCTTGGCATGCAGAGTTTTACCTGTTTTTGTTTTATTTTGATTTGTTTATTTGGTAACACTTTACTTCAAGTACCTACATAAGAGTGGCATGAAACTGTTATGGACTTAGTCATGACACAAGAACTCTAATCCTCACCCTAACCATGAATTGGCATGACAAACCGAATAACACTTACTAAAAGAAGCGTTTTGTCATTGATGTTTATGACTAGTTTATAATGTTTATGACATGTTCATGACACTGTCATGTCACTCTTATGTAGATACCTTCGAGTAAAGTGTAGAGGCTAACTGTTTATTTTCTTCTGCAAAATATAACATTTGGTTTATTCTATATTTGTCTCAAATTCTATAAAAGAACGTCCAAATGGCATCACGTCCATCTCTTAATACTTTCTGATAAGTCTACACTGTTTTGTCTGTTTGTGAGTGCTGAAGACGTTAAATATTTAAAAGACAACAAAAACAACTCACAAACAAATGGTTGGATTTTGGAAAAAGGAAAAGTAATTTCATAAACAGCTGAAAACTTTAGTTACAGTACCCATGTTCATTGTTTTGAAACGTAAAAACTATAAAAAACATGAACAATATACTGTAGAATAAGCTATATTCAGTCCATCCAGGATTTTGTGATGTCGTAATCGCAACAAATCACACAAAGTCAACCAATCACCTTGAATTTGGTGCAACTTGAAATTTCACCGTCATTCTGCAAATTTGACCAATGACAGGACGTTCCCGCAACTTCAACCAATCACAGCAGTCCCATGTGCCAGACTTTGCGTAAGTATGTGACTTTGTGAGCCACCAACCAAGCAGGAGTGAGAATGGGTTGATGTAATACCAGTGCTCGAAGTGGGAACTCACTAGGTTACAAGTATCAGCCTTTCTACATTTTTACTTATAACACTAGAACAGCCATGACAGTCAGCTGCCCACAACAGTAGCTGCGTGCTAACGCCAGATAGCTACAATCTCAGGGCCAATGTTTGTCATGTCTCCTTACTTTTGAGTAACATTACAGCTAGTCTCTATCCTTGACGTTCCACTTTTCCGGGATTCCTCTGTTGCCCCTGGAAAATCCGGCAGATTTCACTCATTCAGGCCAGATATCCGTTGCCTTGGGACCATGGTTAACCTTTTCTCAGATCTCTGCAGGGTAAATCCAGACAGCTACCTAGACTATCTGTCCAATTGTAACTTTCTATTGCATGACTAAAACAACTATGAAACGTAAACAAGTTCCTTTTGAGCCTATTTAGCAGCGGCACCGCAACTTTTCTCTGGTGCTTAGTACCGCACAAGACAATAGTGATTGGTTAAAAGACATGCCGATAAACCAGAGAACGTTTTCCTCCCATCACCAAATGCTATGTGGAGTAGCAAGACTCTTCTCCAGCACACTTTGAAGAAGGGTCTGGCAAAATGGGACCACAATACAGCTGGAACATGTCCGGTTGTGTAGTATTTGATTTGGTTTATCTGTAATTTTTTACGGTAGATTTCGCTGCTATATTCTCCGTTGCGGTCAGTCTCAAGTTCTAGACACAGCGGAGGATCAGAGACTCAGACTACTTTTGCAAGTGGCTGGCAATTTTCATAAACGGACAATTTTGCCTCTCCGTTTTCAAAAATAACATTGTGCACAGCTGTCAGTTTCCAGAAAAGTGTTTGTTTACACAAACCCATGTATATACCGCATGCCGTCAAGAGCATGCAAAACCTGTAGGTGCCAGTGTAACAAGAAGCTCAAGCCCACATTAGCCAATCAAAATCCCGAAAATACCAACAACGTACTGTATCACTTCTTCTATTCATACAAAATGACAGTATGAACCTGAAAATGCTACACAGTTCAGTTAACCACAAAACTGTGTATCAAAAGGAGAACACCCCACAAAGTTGGGGTAGGGGCATGTACACAGTAACTGTTGGGTAAGTAAGGTGCTATGCTGTCACGTATTTCTCTTCAGTACATTCTGTCAACAAGCAATTCATGTTTCACAGGGTAAATCAAATGGGTCTTGTTTATTTTCAATACCATATTTATTTGTGTGCTTTTAAGATCATTTTGTGGTAGTGTAATTAGTTTTATGGAAAACACAACAGTCAGTGAAAGATCCAGATTATTGTGTTATCAAATGAATCAATGTGGGCGACAGAAACTATGCACTATAGCTTTAATAAGTAACATAACATTTCTTTGCAAAGCACTAGGTAACTCAAATCCAGCCACTGTAATTACAATGGCATCACTTGATATCCTTTTTGTTTTTTATATTTTTATATATATATATATATATATATATATATATATATATATATATATATATATATATATATATATATTTATGTATATGTACGTGTGTATATCTACGTGAATGTGGCTGAAGGGTACCTGCTTTAGACTCCCTGAACATTTTTTCAAAAGCTGAAAAAGCACTGGAGCTCTGGGATTGCTTTTCTGTGTAAAGAATGAGGACGAAATCTACTTGATAGAATGAGCAAACACAGTGATAGAAAATGAAAGTGTCCATTTCAGTCAAGAAATAACCTTCCACAGCAGTAATGGGTTTAGGACATTGTGTGTGGATTCTGTGCAGGTAATTTCTCTCTTTGTTGATTTAATGTTTGGACACAGGCAGTGCAAAGATAATTACCTGCTCATTTGTTTCTTTGTTTGATAGTGCCTGACTCATTTTATAAAGGGATAAATGTTGCTTGCATACATGTACTCTTTTATACAAAAAATAAGGCAACAGAAACCAATTATGTTAAACTTAATGCTAAACAGCATACAGTATTTACACTAAAACAAATGCTGTGTGCATGTCTTTAACCAAGGTGCTTCCAAGTGCTAACATAAGTCCTTGATGTGCCCTGCATAGAAGGTTACATCTATGAACACAGGTCAGTTACCCGGTCAAGGGCTGGGTCCTGACAGTGGATCAGGAACAAAGTCCATGGCCAATCAAAATTCAGAGACAGAGAGTTTTGAAAAGGGACCAGAGCCCAAAAAAAGCCTTGCAAATAATAACTCTCCTTCGTCTGCTGTTCCGAGCTAAATAAGATCAAATAAATGGACAACAAATCAAATGGGCAGATGCCCAATCTCCATATGAAGGCAGTTGAATCACTTTGCAAGTGACATAAAGAGTGTTTGAATGGAGACTACAGTATTACCTTAAAATGAGCAAACCATCTTGGTCAATGTTCTCCATCAATGTTATTGAATCCTGTGCCTGTAAACTATTTGCTTTCACTTTACATAAAGATACAAAGTGGTCTTGATCCCATGATGGCAAATGATAAGAAGGGAGCATCATCACACTGAACTAACTTGGCAATAACGGCATTAGATTTTATATAGTGAAAATACAGCTTCTAAAAATACTTCATGATTTCGGCATGAATTACAATATGTGATGATTGGAGCTGAGTATCATTGAAAACAACTAAATCATGGTACTAATACTGTAAATCTGATACCAGCTGGCTCACTGATGCTGATGAGATTTATTCCTTAGGTATTAAAAACATTTGGTATTGAAAGACAAGACATTTTTCACCACTCAAAACTATGCAAAAGCTATATGAATACATTACACTATGTGGAGAACAACAGTCAGTCTTCTACGCAGTGGGTATAGATAACAAGCTCAGATGCCCAGAGGATATTCAGTTTTTGTTATATAACCTTTATTGCAACAGTTCTGTGCCAAAACTCAAGAAAAGTGTTTTCAAAGGACAGGGACATGCAATAAAGTAAAGGGCTGTTCCCAAGACCATCATGTTTGGAGTTTTGCTTATTTCCCATTGTGCTTTAATTTATCAGAGATAATGTTATTCGGCCTAAGTGTTGGTTGTATTTAAATATTTATCCACTCTGAATATGAAATGACATCTGTTACACAGCAGCCAGCTTACATTATTTGATGATATTAAATGTACTGTTGCATATCAATTCGATTGCAATTGGGTCACAGGACGTCCAAAAGTGATTTGTGCTCGCTTTCAGTTAACATTGTTTGCAAAAGACCATGTCTGGGTTTTCAAACTACTCAAAGACAGGCTTATGTGTGCTGAGCGCAATAGGGGTCTTATTGAATAAAGTTCTGGAAAGTTATTTCATTTATTGCCTTTCCTTTCTCATAAAAAACAACAATCTAGAACCAATTCTTCTGCATATTTTAGTTTTTTTTTTAGACATTTTGGACTTTGCTATTTTGTTGGAGCATTGCTACATTCCTTTGTAGCACCTGTGCTTTCAACCACATCCCCATGAATGCCATGGCACAAAAAGAAAACACAAGGCCCGCAGCTACAAACTAAGAATGCAAGGGCTGTAGTTTTTCCACATTCAAAAACTGCCTGTTCTGAAGTTTGTTCATTTGGTCAAAATAATTTTATGCTATTAGAGCTTGACTTTAAATCCTTAATGTGTTTGAAATAATATTCGAGCTTGCTGCTACGTTGACAACTATTACTGAAGGACAGTCTACAATTCCTTGCAGCACAATGATGAAGTTAGAAAAAAAGAAGGTATGTAAATGTATTATTTCTTAGGTGCAATGTGTCTTTAAATATTCAAGTTATGTGAGTGACTTCATCCGTCTTTTTGTGTTAAAATCAAATCATCCACAAGTCAGTGCCATAACTTGTCAGTTTTATTTTTGAAAACTGCCTCAGTTCTATTTTACTGACAAGCTGAAAGTTTCAGTCATTAACAACACACACAATGAAGGCCAAAATTGATTCAGGAGTCCTCTGGAGGTGCAATCCCTTCTTACCCTAAGCTCTAATCAATGTAACGCGCTTGCATTTGGTCCAAGTTAAGTCTGCATTCAACTGTGTCTACATTGTTGGTCAAAAACAGCAGTATGTATAGATTTGTTGTTTATTTTCTAATTGTATCCTAAAAAAACTGTGCATACAAACTAGGACACTAACCAGTGAGTTTTTAAAATATCAAGATTGGAGCAGGGAGTTGAAGAGGTGACGTGCGTTTTCTAATTGTGAGAATTAAGTGATTGTCTACCTGTTTAAGAGATGGTATTTTTTAGTATCCAATTGACTTGCATTACAGGACAGAGAGAATGAAAAGGGGATGACAAATTAAAGAACTTGGTGTAACAAACTCCAACCCTTTTTTACATGCCAGAAAAAAAGTCTGCTACGTGGTTTTAGTCTGTGGGGTTCTGCACAAATTGCTGGTTATGACTCAGGAAAAAAACAAAAAAGTAATGGAAAGTAAAATAAAAAACACTGCATAAACTCTGCTACCGTGCGTTAATTTAAATATAGGTACATCTACTTGTAGGACTAAGAGATTGTGATATAAGCCTGTTTGTTACTATTAGGAGTATACATATGTCAAGGCAGATAAATTAAGTAAACTTCAGCAGGAGTTTGATTTAATACAGCAACACGGTTGACCGCATCAGTGATCTTTTTATATTCTGCATTCTTCCTACAGCTTAATACCAGTTTTTAGGCTGCCAAATAGGACACAGGTTACTGCAAATAAACTTGATGTCAGGGTTTCAATCTCCACCTCTGAAAAGTGCCTCTTCTTAGCCAGATTATGTCTGGCCATGTCGCAAATAGTAGGGGCGAGGCCTCAAAACCGAGAATATATTGGAGGGTAACATTTAAATTACAATTGTAAACAAGGGCCATTATGGAGCCGTCTGATTTGCTGAGTGATGTTCTGCATGCTCTCCCTCATTCTCTAGATAGAATTATTATAATCTGAATAAAATAATTTACACAGTATAGTGTACTTTTCACTGCTAAAAAGACTTAACACTGAAAATACTACTGCCAGTTCACTGCTGCACTCAATGGCACCTATTTATCAACTTAACGTAGAGACAAGTGCAGGTATGATTGCACCACCGGCCACCGGGCAGTGACCGCACGCCAGGCAGCCTCAAAACAGTACCATCCCACCGGGAAAAGTCCCACTCCGCATCTGGGTGCCAGTGCAACCATTTCTAACCATCTAAACAGCTGTAGTAGGGTTTAAATCCAACTCGAGGCAACAATAGTGACAAGTAGGCTAATGCATGTTAAAAAAAATAAAGCAGAACACATGCAGAAGACAACGGAATAACTGTTAAACACGTTTATTTCGGATCAGAGGGCATCTGATTTGGCCCATGAGACTCCAGGATTAATCTTAGCCTGGCTGTTAGCCTGCTCTGGACCAGGCTAACCGCAAGGAATAAATCTCCATGGTAACTTAGCTGGGTTTAATTCAACCTGGTTTCGTGCAACCGAGTCAAAAATAAATTTCTCCAGGATAACTTGAATATCCCGGCTTAATCCCTTATCCTAGTTTTGTGCAACAGGCCCCCTGTTTTCCCCACCCACTTTCTGCATCTAATTGGCTCCAACACAGATGGGAACGAGTACCAGCCAATCAGGGGCAGAGCAGGGCAGTTTTTCTCGCGAGATCTGGCAACACTGGTGACGACGCCATGTTAGACAGTAAAATCACAAGCTAAACAGAGTAATAGACGAGCGGAATGTTTCACTTAGTTAAAAATAAATAATTCTATCTTCTTTACGGCTTCTTTTATTGAATAACAAGTTGTTGTGCCATTATTGGTCGAGGCAGGGTATCTGGTAGGTTCTCTCAAAGAAAGGTGTTGTTTGTGGTGCGGAACGAGGACCCAAAAGCGCAGCAAGATGAAGGTTTCAAAAAGGCTTTATTCCAACAAAAAGGAGGTCCACAATAACACCGGGTAAAACACAAAGTCCCAAAAACATTAGGACAAATGAAAAAATAAAAAATAAAAAAAACTCACAAGTAATAACAGGAACCACTCACGGGGCAGTACTCAGACAGGACAACGGAACAGGACAAAAGAATCTGACAAGAGACAAGGGAAGCACAAACATTAAATACACAAGGTAATGAGGTAACGAGAAGCAGGAGAAAAGAGGGCAGGGACTCAGGTGGAAAACATCAGGTAATCACAAGAGCGGGAAGACACAGAAAGTAAAGCTAAAGATAAGACAAAACAAAAACCAGACTTCAAAATAAAACAGGAAACAGAACCAACAGACACTCAGGGGAACACAAGACTGGACCAACAACAAAAGACCGGGGAGAAATCAAAGCAAAACCCCCAAACCATCACAGTATTTGGAGAAGTTGGAGATCGCAGGATTGGATACCAACCCTTGCGTTCTTCCTCCCTCTATTTTTACAGACCTCATTAAATCGCTGAGTCTGCTCGACTTCAGTCCACACAATCTGTACCACTGTGTGGTAAACGGGGTATCTCCATACGCTTGCTGCATTAAACCTTTCTTTAACTGTCTATGTATTAAACTGCTGAATGCACACTCTGAATGTCTCCATGGCAACAAGAGACATATGCTGCTAGCATTAGCTACCTTAGCTAAACAACAACCAATAAAATGGCAGTTTGGCATATTTAACCAAAATCAACAACAATCCTCAACTGTCTTACGCCTTAGGACATTAAAGAAGGTATAATCACAATATATGGTCTAAATTACGAAAAAATAACAGATTATGTAGCCAGCTGGGGAGCTTGCTAGCCTTGGTGATAGCTGTGTCCACTGACCGATGCAGAGGTTAAATTGGGAGAGCTTAGTTCCGTCTCCTTCAGCACCAAACATTTGCCCAGAATGTTTTGAGTGTACCCTTGTATTTATTTTGAAAATTTGACTGACAAAAATAAAATCTCATGTCGCTTAGTGTCCACTCTCGCTGTAAAAAGCTGTGCAGCTTCAGGTTTATGGATGCGCACTGTCGTGGCAGATGTGTCACGTTTAAGGTCCATGTATTTCTGCCGTAGTTTTGGTTTCCCACCTCTGATGTAGAGCAGCTTACAGCCACTTCCCTAAACTGTCTCATTCAGACACCAGAGACCCAAACTGGGCTCTGTGTCTGTCAGAAGGTAAGAGATCTACCGTATCAGCAGAGCACTCACGTACTGCACAGCAGGCTATGGTGCAAGTAGATTATGTTCTGAAATATAGTGACTTTATTCTTATAATATCCAATTATAACTTTATTTTTGCAATGTATTCCATTATGATTTTATATTTCGCAGCTACGTAGCTACATCGGCCTGCTGCGGCAACATAGGCTGTTGTTAGCTTTGGTTGCTAACGTAGCATTTTACGTTCATATAAGGCAATGCTGCGTGACGTGATGCATACGTTACAAGCGAAAGCTGCCCTTTATTTAAAGCTCAAGTCTTTTTTGGGGTTACTATTCACAGGGCATTTGTCATAGTCTCCATAACTTTAAAAACTCAAGCGAAGGCAGAAGGGCTTGGCTTAACTTCACTTTGATATACATGCTCCATGTGTGATAAATTAACAAAGTCACGTGACTGGGGACAGAGGTCATTGCTGAGGGCAAGATTGACTGATGTAGCAATTTTATTTTGATTTGACTTTAGTAAAGATGGGCGTATTGTTGTATTGCTGCAGCCACAACAACAACAACAACAAAGAAAGAAAGAAAAGTTTATTTAGACTCTTTCCCCAGAAGGGTAGCTAAGCCAACTGGGCAAACTGTGCACGTTCCTGGTTTATTAAAACTCAATGTACATAACCTTTAAATGTGCATTTAATGTACAGTGTACAGTGTAAAAAGGTTCACCAAGAGCAACAATTGTGAGAAATTATAGGTACGTGACAGAAGAACATGTAAAAGGAGGAAATATAGAGTATGCACACTAGGCAATGTTTCAATTTTGTAATTTCCTATTGCGGGATTAATAAAGTATATATTATCATTATTATTATTATTATTATTATTATTATTATTATGTAAATATTAAGCTCATCTTCAAACCGGAGCCATTTGCATAGTGTTCTGTAGACTTACCTGACCCAGTTCCAAAAAGAGAAAAACACAAAGGACTGGACCAGCAAACCAAAGGAGAACAGAGTACACTGAGAGGAAGCTCTTTTCTTCCTTTTCTTCTCATTAATTGGTGGGTGGCAGCCAACATGGCCGGCACACAAACAGTCATTGTTTTTGATTCATGGTGGCCATATTTTTTCTTGAGGCAGCTGGCCTGGACTTGACTAGGTTTGATTATAATTATGAACTGATTTGTAAAATGGTTTGGTTTTTGTAACACTCTTGGCAATATCACCAAGCCCTCAGCACATTCACTGAGGCCGGACTAGCCTTGTAACGTAATTTACAAAATACTATATGATTAATGGTTTCAACTTGTACAGCATATTGCAACTCTAATTTTAAATATGACACAACAAACAACTGATATATGTATGTTTAAATGTATGTCAATACATCAGACCTCAACACACAGTATATCAACATTATATGACTAAAGTCTTAGAAGTGTGCCTGGACTGTTACAGTAGCCAGAATCAAGTGGGCGGTGAGAATTTCTCTGGCAAAGCTCAGTGATTGGCACCGGATGGATGAGTCCAGCCTGAAGCAGTCGAGTGTTGCTGGACATCAATCACCATTGATAAATAGCCCTCTCCACTGAAAACAAATGTCCCCTCTTTTACCACAGATTTAGATGAATCAGCCATCAACATCCAATTGGTCTAGCTTTCTCTCCACTCATCAAAGTACACCTGTTAGCTGTCTTTTGGTGGCAAAACAAATGTCCTCTAAAACGCTGGCAAGCTTAAAATTTAATTTTCGCACTACATTGTGATCTACATAAAAAATGCATCTCTATGAAGACAGACAGTCATTCCTTACATGTGTTAAACAATGGCGTATTCATTTCTCTTGACTTTATTACTGTGATTAATCTTGCTCATACACTGAGGCTCTTCAATCGCAGTAGAAAGGCTGTCAGGGTGAAATCTAAATAGGTAATTATCTGACTTGTGTGAAGCTAAGAATAAGAGAGGCAGCCGGCAGGTCCTCGTGACCAGCCTAAAATCAAGCCCACTTCTCAGCACAGGAATATTAATTGCAGTTCCACCTTGTGTCTGGAGCTTTATTGGATCCTTTTGTTTTCCCTAACAAGCTAAAATGAGGGCAGCTTTTTCCCTTCCCACATCCACCCATTGATTGTTTGTCTAACATTTAGCATTTGAGATGGGCTTCATCTCAGGCATTATTAATTGAGTCCCTAAACTGACAATGAATGCAGATTTTAGTTATTTCACCCATTTACTGCACCCACATGCAGTATATGTATGCATGTGTGTGTGTGTGTGCGTGTGTGTGTGTGTGTGTGTGTGTGTGTGTGTGTGTATGTGTGTGTGTGGGGGGGGGGGGGGGGGGGGGGGGGGGGGGGGGGGGGGGGGGGGCATAGAGAGAGAGAGACTGGTTGCCCTATACTTATCCTTGCTCCTCACTAGCTGAATACCGTCTGTTTCTGGTGGCTTACTGCCCCCAATAGGCCATCACGTGAAAACCAAAACATAAAATACAATGAACTCATTTGGTTGTCTGGCTCTTTCTACATTTGAAGATAATGGAATTGCACAAAGATGTATCTTTATCTTGGAGTCGGAATAAATGTAAGCAAATTTCTCAAAAAAGATCCCAATGCTGTAACTGAACAAATTTACATGCGCTATGTGGTATAAATAAGTGATTGTAAAAATCCATTGTTTACAATACAAAGATAGTGTCAAATAATCTATAAAATGTTCGTTGTATACTCTTGCTTGCCTTACACAATTTTAGTTGCACCCATTTACTGCGTTTCTTTGATTAGAACATTGTAAGATTTATTCATAACTATAGTGAACTACATGAAATATGATATGACACATGTCACAGCAAATACTAATTTAATATCAATGCAACATATTCTCATTAACAGGTTCCTATGATATTGTAGGAAAATGTATACACACCCATTTCGAATGATATCCTGCACAGAACAGAGGAACATCAAAATATATTAAAGTTCTGATAAATAAAATGTATAAAAATACAATCTTAAGATATTAACCTTAAAGTCCTTTGAACAACAACACAATAACAAAGTAAAAAATCAAAGTGTTGCCAACAAAGACCTTGTAGTGTGCCTTCTAGTAGACACACTACGCAACGCCAACACTCATAACATGGTTGAAGGGTGTTAGGCCCGTTTTTATTTATCAGAATCATGTATTTGTCATTATGTCTGAATCTGACAAATAAATATAAAAAAAAGAAAAGAAAAATGATCGGCCATTATAAATGACAATACCGACACCAATACCAATAACAGTTTGGGAATTGCCTGATATCGACCCGCCGATATATTGGCCCGTCGATATATCGGTCGGGCTCCAGAGAACAGCGTGATTATGTACCAATAATAACCCCAAAATATCACATAGGAAGTGCAATAAACCACACTTTACAGACAGTTCTACAAGCTGTATTTCAGTGTTATGCACATGGACAGTTCAAACACATGCTCCTTATTGATCACATATCATATCCAATTTCTCTCACAGTTGGTGTCTGTCAGATTTGCTTGAGGTCATACCACCTTACCTCCTGTCTCAGTGTGGTCTGGAGCCTCTGTCTGGTAACAAATGATCATCCTCCTGGCTGCTCTCTGCAGCCCCGCTCAAAGAGCCCACAGTGGCTGGCTGCTGCTCCCATACAGACCTAATGGAGGAGGAAGACGACTGGAGATGGATTCCTTCTGTCATTCTCCAGTCGAGCATGCCAGACTCTATTTGAAGAGATGAGCCATGTTTGAGTCCACGTCTCTAATTAGCCGCATAGGCCTTTGTTTGGAGAGCTATAATACTGCTTATAACAACTACTGCAAAGTCTTGAAAGGAAATAACTAACACTCTCAGTTTAGAGATGGCATTGTCTTGAAGTCCAAAATAAATGGGAGCACAGAATGGCATTTTGTAAGGATTTGCAAGTATGCAAATAGCACTAGAAGGAGATGCTGTATGTGTGCTTAAGCTAGAGTGTCCCGTAACAATGAGAGAAATGCCAGAGAAGTGGGTCTCAGATGATTAAGAGCTGCCTCTTTCCCCAGGCGTCTTTGTCTCCAGAGAGACATCATCTTCCTGATAGTTTCTAGGCTGAGCTTCGGCCCTGAGACAGATGACGGAGAGAAGCGCCCAGCTACTCTTACTTTGTCTGGTTGAGAGGGCAGACCGCTGCACCTAGCTTTATTTATCTTACAAATGACTCTATCTCTAGGTGCTGGTGTTTGACTTCACAGCTGGATGATTGAGAGGGTGTAGAACTGATCTGATCTCCACACTCTTTCTCTCTGTCTGTTGTAATTCACACTTAAAATTCAGAAAGCATCCTCCCATTAGTTCCAAAACAGGTATTTTTCTGCACTTGCCAACTCTAATAGAACTTTCCGCTAATTACATTTGATCTGGTCTGTGTTTCAGTTATTCTATTAAAAGACACCTCTGTGTAATCAAGAAACCTCTGTGTGTTTCTGTCTTTCATTTCTTTTTTCTTCAGACAAAAACATGATTCTTCCCAACACACGGGCGTGTGGAGGAGAGAAAATAAGATGAAGCACGGATTGTCCTCTGAGTAGAGGCAATTAGCACCTTTTCCTTGGTGGAACATCGCAGGTTGCCTAAATAGTTATTTCTCGTTGTTGCCCTGGTGTTTTCTCTTTTCTCTACTTGCCTTATATGGAGACTGACCTATATGAAGAAGAAATGTCAAGCGTAAGGCAGGGAGCAGATGAGAGAAATAGCAGAGAGAGGAGACAAAAGCAGACCAAAGCCTGCACCCAAATCCACTCATGCAGGAAATGGAAAGAAAAAATAAAATCCACTCTTTTCTCTTTGTGCTCCCCTGGAGAGGTCACCTTTTTTTAAACAGTTATATGGTGAAAGCGGTTAGATGTGGGTGCCACATTCTTTATCTGAAAGTTAACAAGATCAAAGTCTAATTCAACCCGAAAGAATATTTATAGTTTTGCAGTTGTGGTTTACAAAATCCAGGTTTGCATTTCACCACTTTTGTTTTATGACATGTGTAGAGGCCCAGCTGTGCAACCCCAGGGTGTAGATGTAGGTGGCAAGAATTGATTGTTCTTTGTTCTTCTGTTTATTCTGTTACAGCATCACTTGATGAGTGCGGTGGGTGTGTATATATGCAGTATATGTATGCATGTGTGTGTGTGTGTGTGTGTGTGCAATCATGTCAACAAGCCTTACTGCCCCTAGATTTCATGAAGTGTATAAATGTTATTCTTTTAATTAAAAAAAACATCAATAGTGGCTTACATAAGGACAAAGATTATTAACACAGTTTTCCCTTAGATGGAAAGTGTAAACAGAAAATAGATATAAATTCAAAACCTAGCCCACTCCTCACACGAAAATGCCAAAATGAAAGTGCAAAAATGACTGTGTTCCTGATAAACTGAGATTCACTCGCTCTCGCTACAGTCCTCGTATATTTTCTTCATTTTGCACTCCTGGTTAACGTTCAAGAAAATGTCCACTGTTCACATCAACAGTTACATCTTGTTTACCCACACCACCCCCTGCTGCATATCTGATGTAATCAAATGCACTTGTGATACATTGCAACTACTTCATTACTGAACCATAACCACAGATGAAGGAAAAATCTACAACAATGAGCTGAATTGATTAGTATTTGTGATAGTCAAATATTCAAATAGTCAAAACCCCTGGTGGGTAATGGCCTTAAAAACACATAAGGTGGACATCTACAGCCCAAAACTGTGACACCATTTTAACATCCCTGTCATTTTTTCGGACTCATTATACTCTACTTCATTACATGCTAAATATTGAGGAGGCTTTAAAGAAGGATGTTTCTGCAAAGAATCCATCAGAATGCTATCCCTTCAGAAAAAAGTTAATATAAAATTCCCAGCACAATTTGTGAAGCTTCAAACAGAAGACTTCCCTTGTTTGCTCTTAAAAGGACTTTGCTCTTATTCGCTTGAAGTCTACAATTAGTAGTGCATAAGACATACCATTAACGTAGAAATTCACAGTCAAACCACAAAGCTTTTGATGTTCAGTTTCTGGTGTCAATCAAGCAGCTTGAGCAGCTTCTCAGGAGATATGCTGAGGTAACAATTTATGAAGACTGACAACCCAGCTGAGAGGATGTGCGAAAGGAATGATGACCGTTTAAGAAAAAAACTGCTTATTGCACCTAAAAATATACACAATTGCCACTTGAGATACTACACAAGAAAATGTTTGACATTTGTGTCATATATTCCCAACACGCATCTGTTTTTGGAGATCACGTTCAGTCTTTAGCAGCATCTTAATCTCTGTAGTATGGTTTCATATAAATGGTGAAATGTTTTTTTTTCAACTAACAAGCTGAATAGGATGATGTTTTTGTAAATGTTTTCATGTGGGCTGACAGGAACTGAAAGAACTGACACTGAGCCACCGGGATATGGTATTCTGTCTCTATAATTTGAAGATTTGGCTTTGATAACAGACACTCAAGATGGCACTTATCCACAGCTAATACAGTCTACTGAACACTAAAATATACACCTCTGCATTAGCCTGTGGCCAAGGACAGCTGGGAACATGCAATGGATGAAAAGACTTGTAAGATGACAAGTCAGACTGCTGTCTTAATTATAAAAGCCAATATTGGTGGCAAAATTGTTTTTGAAGTAGAAATGATGATTTATAATTAAGCTTCAACTCAATGAGACAAAAAACATTCTTCAAGTTTCTTTTAATACAATGGCTTTCATAATCTTAAAAGGTCATCAGTGTAGTTACTCAACATAATCAACACTGACAACCTTTTCATACTCAGTTGCCGGTTTATTAGCTACACCTGGCTCATACAACAGCAGTAAATCTAACCTTCCAAGTTGCTTAAAAGGCTGTTGTTTATCAGTTTCTGTGGTGCTATTGTGTTGTTTCATATTGGCTGTTTCAAATATTCAGTTAGCGCCTCTTGATACATTAATGGGGTGGACCAAAAAACATTTATTTTACTACACCTCACTTTTATTGGGCCTAACTTTATTTGGCTTAAAATCTTTAATGGTTTGGCATACGTCCTCTGGGGCTAAAGTGAATAACAGTAACATCATTTCAGAATCCAGTGACATCTTTGCAGTCTCATGGGTCCAAAGTTCTATAAAGCCATAAAATGTCAAAGCAAAAATTTAGAAAAAAATATTTTTCGTAAAAGTTTTAATAAATAGTACGTTTGACACAGAACCAAAGCTAAAACCCACTTTCCACTTGACCTTTGACCTGTCACACTGCTGTTTATTGGTGACAGTGTGAACTTTGACTCATGACCTTTGAACCAGCCATTGAGCGGAAACCCCAAGGCCATGGCTAATATCGATCTGTTGTGTGTCCTGGGCAAAGTAGGGACCAAAACCTCTCCAAAGGTAATTTGTCACATCCATGCTGTAACTACACTTTATCATGGTGGACACTTGAGGTCAATCATGTATGTTTGTAGCTCAACAAGGTTATGTTTATGATGGGGAGCGTAACCCCTCTACCAATGGCCCCACCAAGTCACACTGGCAACAGCGTTGAGTCAAGCTTTGGAGGAATGGTTTGACAATTTGGCAAAGATTCTTAAAGTATTTGCTTTATTTTGGTGGGCAAGGTGAGAATATTGATACCACTCATTATACAGAGAGCTGTGTTTATCTTCTCTTAACTCTCAGACAAATAAGTGTGTTTCCTATAATGACAAACTGTTCCTTTAAACTAGGGCTGCACGATTATGTCTAAAATGATACTCACGATTATTTTCCTCAATGTTGAGTTCATGAGTAAGTATCACAATTATTTATTGATTTTAACCAAAACTAATTTTATTGTCACAAAGGCTATTTATAACTGCTTTCACATCCATATTGTGCTACATTCTTCTTATGTTGAAGTTATATGTTGTACATACTGTACATACAGCTGCAACCCAATAAATAACTAAAATAATTAGCCTAGGATGCATTTAAAAAAATGTATCTCTGAGAAAGCTCCTTCACTTGTTTTCAACAATAACTGATTAAAAGATCTAGGGAGAGAGGGAGTGATGGAAGCACTCACAGAGTTACGGCTGACTCATTATGAACGGGTCCAGCATGGGTCGAATGGCGGGTCAGCAGAGTTACACACGTTGTATGTAATGTATGAAATGTCTGTACTGTCACCGCATTTTCATGAACTGTAATATTCTGGCCATCCAGCAGCCTCCGTCTCATACGCTGTTATTCTACCAATTTAAGTTAGTTGCATTTAATAACTTCTGTGTTTTTCTTTGTGGCCGCCACAATAGCAGAGTTACCAGCAAAAACACTGGTACAAATACAAGTTGGCCTCTCATGCTTAACAATATAAAACTGTGTTAACAACAATTAAAACTGTGGACAAATGTAAGAAGTATGGACCGTCTCTTACGCCACTGTGTCTCTCCGTGTTGCTGGGGAGCCGTATGTGAGTGAATGGGGGCGGGGCTGCGTGGAGAGTAAGAGGACAGATCCAAACACAGGCATAGCTTTCCAGAAGAAATGGGTCATGTAACGCAAAATTAAACCATATCAATGTAAACAACATTGGTTGTTTATGGAGAGGTAGCGGATGCGAGGACATTAGGTGCGACCTAGGAAAAATGTCAGTTGCACCCTTGAGCCCTGTGAGCTACCAGACACTAACTAGCACTGGTCACTGCTGAAAACAACACAGACGGGAAAAAATGTTGCGTTTACGAGTAAACTGGTAAACTTATGACCGACTTCTATCTGTTGTGGACTTTTCCTCACGTTACTCTATCCTCTGTGACGGCCTACATCTAGAAACTAAGCTGCTCCTATTCTTACTGCAATCATGATTGAACTGAAAATTAATGACAAACTGTAAAGATAGGAATGTTCTCAAGGCACTTATGAAGCTTTTTAAAAACCTAAATGTGCTCTCTCTCTCTCACACATTTCTATGTTTCTTTACTGTCTTTATCATTTAATAGGAGTATGCAGAGATTCTACGCATGTCTTCTAGCTGTATTTTGTCATAAAACCGTTATGATTCTATTGCATCCGTGTTTGGGCACAATGTTAAAATTAGGTTTTCACTTAGTGAAAATTAATCTACATGAATCAGACAAATGTTAAACACTCAACAGTCATGTTCGAGCATTTCTTGTGTGATTTTTCATGCTGTTGTGTATGTAGAGCTTCACCCTCTTCAAAGCACCAAAAGGAAAATGCAAGAGCGAATTAGTGGAGAGGGTAAGGTGGACATTTATAGAATGCCAGATGAGGTGTGGTTGAGGTGTGGGAGTGCTGCCAAAAATTCTGCAAGGTAGCTTCAAGAAATGGAAGGGAGATGTCTTCAACAGAAGGATAAAGTCCAATTCTAACAGCTCCGTCTGTAGTTTGGGAATGCCAGTTGATCCCTTGCGGACAAATGTGTCATCATCCAGATGGTTTAACAGAATTTATGGGACGTTTTCTCTTAACTCTTACATGTTATTATTTAGACTGAAGACACAGTACGCGTTTAAAATTTTTATCCCGACAGTTTGTGAATGGAGTGGTGGCAATAGTGGGGGAAATTGCAGTGCGGACCTGTGTGTTAGAGGGTCAAGACTCAGACTGGAGTATGGCAATATGCCCCGGGAAGAGTTGGATGGGTCCCAAGCACATGAGCTCCTGTTGAGGACATAGGCTGCAGAGGGGGGTGAGAACATGTCTCCGGTGTCCAGGGCAGGTGTACAACAGCGTTTGGTCTTTGGTTTTGTTCTCAGATTTGGTATCAGTTAAGAGCTGAGTTAAAGCAGTGTAATCCCCACAATAACTCATGTTTTGGGAACAGTAGATCCAATTTGAGAAAAAAATGCTAATGAAGAGTACGTGTGAGTTGTCAAAGGTTAAACTCAAAGGAGATTGTCCCACACCATGACAGGAGTAGGCGTTTGAAAACCAGTTTTGACTTCATCCATCATCCTTCATGATTCCATTTCACTTAACATCAGGTAATATGGGGACAGACTAGACTATACGGATGGAGCCACTAAGTAAAAGTCTTTTTCAGAAAAACTCTGGCAACAGTACTGTCTCTGTATACATTGCTTTGAGCCAAACCAAGCAGAAACAAAATGAATTACAAGTTTGGACGAACATACTCACAAAAGTTACATAAACTAAAGAATTTTGTGTGACAGTCACAAACAGAGGTTGTTAGGAGAGTACCTTTCTCATATCGACATGGCCTCACTAACCAGGCATAACTCAGTTAAGTTGAGGGGTTTTAGATTACACAACAAACTCATGAAAATTTGATGTCTTAAAGAAAAACAAAGCTGAAATCAGATAACCTGATTAACCAACTGATAGCTTACCTTACACTGTTAAAACATTTTGGTCAATATGAAATTTCAGTATGGGACCAAATATTGTAGAATTAAGTTGTACAAATCATTCAGTTATCCACTGGCTTTGTTGAAGAATTGTTCTGTTAGACATCAGACACACATGAGCTTCACTCATCAACCTGTCCCGTATTGATATTCTACCCTAGAACTCCTCCCCAAACTTACACACCCATGATGTATCAATCCGCTAAACAAACTAGTACCCTTACAGTATAATACATCTCCCTTTCTTTGAGTCTGTTAAGACATGCAGTACATGTCTAACAATTCCAATAAACCGTAAAACCCTTCAACTTACTTTACTTCATAACATTTCTTCTATTTCAGTAACATATTCTGTACATTGTGATATCTCCCGCTAATTAACCTATTTTTTTGTTCCTTCTCAACAAGACACAACAGGTCAAGCAAGATACACAGGATTCTCTTTATGTATTTTTGGTTTGAATTGTTTTTTTACACAAACAATTCAAACCAATTGCTGCTGGAGCTAAGTAATACTGTGTAAGATTACACTTTCTGAAGATCTGGCCATTCGGGCTGCAGGTTAACCTCCAGGGTAGGAAGTGTGGATTTGTCTGCCCAACAGACAAATCCACTTTGCAAACACAGTCCCTGAGAACTGGGGTCCAGGCATGCACGGCAAATGCTGACTATCTCTTGAACGTCTGCTCATTGCTGGCCACCACACACAATGCACTTAGCTCACTCACGGCACTCTACGATCCCTTGATGGCCGTTGTGTATTTTAGTATCTCAGTTGTCCTTCTTTGGGAAATCACCATCCTGTTGTTGTACAACGCCAGCCCTTGTGATACAATGAGGTGGTTACGATGTGTACAGAAGGCTTTTACCTTGAGTGGCACATTGGCTGCGTACTTGGGCCACTCAACAGTCACATTGTGTTTGAGCAACTGCAGCTCTTCATCCTGGAGCGTCTGCTGTTTGACCATGTTGAGCTTGCTGGATGAGATGGGCCACACCTCAGTGGCTGCGCAGATACTTTTCGTGGTTCAGCTTTAGCCCAGCTTTCCTCAATGTTTTGAGGGTGTTCTGGAGCTTCTCTCCGTGCTGTTCAGCCATCTCTGCATACACCAAGATGTGTTCCATGTATGTCACCACGCCTTCCAGGTCTTTCAGAAGATCTGTCATTTTGCACTTGAACATTTCTGGCATGCTAGTGATTCAGAAAGAAAGCCTGTTATGTAAGTATCTTCTGAATGGCATGATAAACGTGGTCAATTTGACACTCTCGTTGTCCAGTGGTATCTGCCAGAATCCACTAGCAGCATCCAGCAGGAAGAACACTTTAGCATGAGCCATCCTAATGTAGGATGTCATCAATTGTGGGCAGCATGTATTTCTCCCTCTTTACTGCTCTGTTTAAGTTATTCAAATCTGTTTTTCTTGGGTACTGGTACCAATGATGCACACCACTCTGTTGCCTCTTTAATGTCAGTGATTACGCCACTGGCTACCATGTGATCAAGTTCTTTCTTAACTTTAGAAAGAATGGACACTGACACACATCTTGCAGTTGACAATGTATGAGACAGCGCCTTCTTTTAATTTTATCTTGACTGGTTTTGTTTTTAATAATCCAACATCTGCAAGATAGGTGGCAGCCATCCCCACGAATCACATGCACCTTGAAGTTGATTCTGAGTTTTGAGCAGCTCAACGTGTTCCCCGGGCTATTGAGCGATGTGTAGACTTTTTTTCAGTCTTGGCTAATTTTCATTAGGCTTAAAGTCTTTTCTGCTATTAAACTCGTTTCTGCTCGTATTAGGCCAACTCCTCCATGCTCTTGCCATGTTTTTGGACTCGCTGGCATAAGCGGGCTCTTTCATGGATAACATTAACTTTAGGTACAAAGTAATTGTCCAATTTGCCCAACACAGTCTCGTATTTATTCTCATCTCCTCTTTCATCAAAATTGAAGGTCTTGAAAACTTGTTCCTACTCTTTCCCCAGCGAGTAGAGCAGTGTACAGAACTGTACCTATCCGGCTTCTTTATGTAGTTCCCTTGCTTTCCTGAAGCGTTGAAATCGCTTGCGCCAAAACTTTGCCATCTTCTTTTACTTCTGACACCATGTAAAATTAAGTTGTACTAATCATTCACCAAGTTGTTCACTGGCTGTAGGGCAGAACTGTTCAGTAAGCCATCTGGCACACATGAGCTTCACTCATCAACCTGTATAGATACTCTGGCCTAGAACTCCTCCCCGGACTAACACCCGCCACGATGTAACAATCCGCTGAACCCTTACAACACAGTCATCACCTCTGGAATTAGATAATTCAGCTTTTTAATGATTTAAACAGTTCATCTTATCCCAGCAATGTGGATATCTAAATTCAAACTGGCGTTAAAGTTCTTGCAACACAAGGCATCAGCCTGCTGCTGCAGTGGTAGGGAGACAGGTGTGCACTGTTTTGCCAAATCAGCCTGGCGATTATCCCTCTGTAAAGGGTCATTGGCAGCAGCAGCCCTGACAAGCGATGGGCTTAGTGAGAAATGCAATTAAGGTCTCAACAGGGAATCATTGTCTGACACACACAGATAGTATTTTGGCTCTGCATCTCCACACATACAGTACATGCATTATGCTCAAACTGGGAAGTGGAATGCTCACCTTGAGTCACATCCAATGACTCCGCCATCAATTTATTTATTTGTGTATGTGTCAGAGTTGACTGGGAGCCCGAATGCTTGGTTACTGGCAATTGCATACCGTATTCACCTCTGCAAACTAATTATCAAATGCAAATTAATAAAACTGGTATAGGATTATCCTTGGAATAATCCTTTGAAAAATGACAAAGATAAAGCAGTACTGACACTCAGATCCCTTAATACACATATGGTCTGTAGTTAAAAGTATATTTCACAATAAGATATTCAAGATGCAAACAATAGTGCAAAATGAAACCACTGTACTCCTAATAAGTTTGAGAATAAATTAATGATGTCTCATATCAGATTCATGTCACTACCTTGCAGGTCATTGCAGCTGAGTGTTGAGTTGCAGTAAGTGTAGAATTTGCAAGGTCAATTTTACTCACTAAGGAGAAAAACAAAGCAAGACTGGAAGTAATGTGGGTAGGATTGCAAGCATTAGCCTGTCTTCAGATAACAAAAGATAAAATGATCGCCAATTCTGATTGATTCTTAAGTAACTCCCATTAGCACATCTCTGTGCTTTTTTAACATGAACCTGTTTTCATGTTTGAACATCCACTTCAATGCTGTAGCATGCCAATAGTTTTGCACAGGTGGAATATTCTATTTTATTTTACTATTTTATCAAACACCTACTTTTTGTTCACAAGGTTTTGGTTTTCTTTCCTTCTCCCTCTACATTGTATTCTTTCATCTTGTAGTAATATTAGCAGTGGCAATCAGTACTACTTAAATAAGAGTTAATTTCCATGACTTTAAATTGACATTTGTAAGATACTTGCCAATCCACCAGCCTCAGCCAAGGCTTGCACCAAAACCGCGTCAATGGAAGTAAAAGAGGCTTTATAGATTCACATGGACTGGTGCAGAGTTTAGGCCAGAGCGTAATCAATAAGTCCATCAATATTTCAAGTAGAGACAATAACATGAGAGTGCAATTTTAATGCGAGGTTAACACATACAGTATATCGGAGCAATATTCAATTCACTTTAACTTACTGCCTACCACAGCACATTAGAACCCGGCAATAGTACATCAGTAAACAATCTATTATGGTCATTGTGGTCAACAACAGCTACTTGATGGTTTGATGAGGAGCATCAGTTCCACTCATCATGGGAGCAGATGGGTATTCATTGCTCTGCATACAAACTGGAGAGCTAGCCAGCGTTGCCTTCTCTGAAAGTCTTGACTTTGATTGCGACATCAGCCAACCTTGTACCTCTTTTCATGTCCCCAATGCTCTCAACACTGTTATGTGGGTTTCCAATTATAGCCGTCTCCCTCACTGGCTCACTCTCTATGCACACTCATGGCCTCCCTTTCCACACACTAATACTTCTGTCCTCACTTTCTTCTGCTCCTCTGTCAGTGGATGCACTTTACACTGTAAGGAGGCACAGCTCATCCCCATTGTAATGACCCCCACTGAGACCGCTGAAGCTGTTTCTAAATCCCCACTTGTTTGTTGGAGGACATTGCTGTTACATATAGACTTGTGACACAGTGCAGTGTGCACATCAGCCCCTTGTTATCAGTGTGCATGCCATCGCAGAGACAACAACATCCAGATGAAGGGATCATTTGCAAATGCTACAAAGAACACTACCACACTGGGTCCCAATATTTTTTCAAAGGCATTTTCAAGCACTGTAGAAGCTTATAATTAACCCTCATGCAAAGACTGTATGTTACATTCACATCGCATATGATCCAATGTGTGCACAAGCTGCTGGTGAAGAAAAACATTTAACTCAGCCTCATAGTGGTAATTAAAAGCATGATGTTGGAATTGTTTGGAAGCTCTTTATCTCCCACCTGGTGTCCCAAATTGCAAAAGTGTGTCAACACAGGCAGTAAACACAACCATTAATCAACGTGTGACAGCAGTCCAAGCTAATGAAAATCAAAAATGATTGTCGATTATACACAGCATTAAAACAGTCCGCTCTATGCACGAAAATAGAACTGACAGTAAAGTCTTGCGTGAAGCAAGATTTTTATGTCAAGGTCCAATGAATTAGTCATAAAGTGTGGCTGCAATGGAGGACAACATCCCATCCCCATTTGCAGAACCAGGATGTAGAATGAAAGAGAGAAATTTCTCAATCATAATTAATTATTATGAAGTGTACATAAAGGCATATCTGTTTCCAAATTTGGAAAATGGATGGATCAATGAATAGCTATATAATGTTACACATTAATCAATGCCATTGAATGTAAAAACTTTTATAACAACATCCTACAGCAGAGAAGACACAGAGAAACGTCATTGTCATCACAGTATTTGCTATTTTTGTTGCCTGTTTTCCATTTTTATGTCCATCAGAAAGCTAAAATCTATCATTTTGTTCATTAATTTTGTTGTAGTGGAATGAAGTAGTGAGTGAATAAATGTTTGATTCTTTTCAATTTTGTAACAACCAAATTAGATGTTTCTATTCCTAATCCAGTAAATATTTGATTTGTCTCCAATATTGAACAAATGTGTTTGAAATGTCTCCGTGCTTAATAAATGTTTAATCCTTTCCCCATATTTACCAAATGTGTCTGAAGCTTTGTGCATTTAATGGCTGTTACATGTCTTACAAAATTAAAAATATGTCTCTTTATCACATTTTGAAAAGGGTGGAATTCTCTCTTCTCTCTCATCTTCTCTGACAAATGTTCCTGTTTCTGTACAACAGATGTTGTAGGTCATGAGTTTCACTTTTTCACTTCCAGCTAATGAGCTTCAGTCTCCAGTAACAGGATTTTCTGTTTAATTAGTTTTAGATATACATTGATACATTTCATAAAGTATCTTTTAATTATGTTTCATGGTATATTATTTATCATTCTCCCTCTGGTAAGCCCTATGAATTGCTAAAGACAATGTGTCTTGTGCCTCAGTTAGAAGAAAAGAAATCTAATCTAATAATAGTCGAGGTATTGAATATTAAGTCATAATTCTGATAGTTGAGTCCTTGAATTTTTCTGACCAACAATGTACAATGCTACAAATCTGGTGCACTCTAGCCTTAGTGCATTTGTAAAGTGTGCACCTTGTACTGAAATTAATGAATCTGCATGGATGATTTGGCCACCTGGTGGCAGTGAAACAAGTTGTAGTGACAAAAGTGACACACTAGTAAAAAAAATACCTCAAACATCCAGTGAACACGGAGCAACATTAGCATTCGTTTGGAGATTTGTGTCTGGTGATCCCTAGCAACCCAAGTCTCCCATGTGACACATTGTGAACATATACAGTAAATGTGGATTAGAACGTCTTTAAGTAAAGAACCAATGAGAATGTTTAAAAAACAAATTATACAAAAAGCAATTTTGTTTATCCCAGGTAAGTACAATGCCTGTCACTGTCCCTGTGGTGTGTATAAAAGCCTGCATTCACAGTGCACTTGAAAGTTTCCCAAAGTGGGGAAAATTGGCCTTCTAATGACATGCTGTCAGTAATGAATGTCAGTCGCCAGATGCTTGCACACAGCCTGAAAATGAAATTGGCACTTTTCTTGCAGCATTCCTGCCAGACCCAAGGGCTCGCTACCTCCTATTAATTCTGTCACACATAGCCATTATATGCAACATTGACGATTATGAAAAAAGATCGGCATCGTTCTGAGGGACCCTGTGTACTCTGTTGTTGATTAAAAACAAATCCCAGAAAGTCATTGGCATCCATTACAATCATTTCTGGGTTGTCGTCAGCCTGACAGTTGGTAACTCCCTCTGACAACCACAGATTCCCTGGCATCTTTAATAACAGAATCATCTCTGTTATTTGCCACATTTTTGCTGGCAAAAGAAGTTTAAATTGGCAAATACCCAGTTAGGAAATGACTTTTCTCTATATCCACCTAATCCTTCCATCTGATGAATGTGACAATAGGCTACACCCTTAAGGGAAAATTGCAGTGGCTGACACAGTATATCCTCTCTAGTTGTATGGAAAAGTTGAGACTATGCTATCAAATAAATTGTTTCATTTAAAATGTATGACAACAGTACTGCTGTTAAAATAACTGATTGTAAGCAAATGGAGCATTTGATTAGCTGGCTTGTATCAGCTGCTTCATTCATGTTTCTCCATTGGCTCTGACTCATGAGCTGTTCGACTAATAACACCCAATCACATTGATACATACTGTACAAGGCAGCTAAACCTTTTACATATTGAGTTTAAGTTTTGTTTTATTGTTTAGTTTACAAAGATTTAATGTTTATGTATATTTAGAGCCAATGAATCCTCTAACTAGAATCCTCATTGTTGCTCTGATGCTTTGAGAGCTCTTTGAGAGTGTTTTCCAGCAAGTATTTTCCATAAGTGATACGTTCCTAGAAATAGGTATTTTCAGAGTCCAGATTAACTGGAAAATGTATATGGATGTCACAACCGTTTTAAGGTATTTAGTAAATGAGGTAAGGTATTTGGTCACTGCGTGTTCCTATTAGAGAGTTTTACCATCAAGGCTGGGCACTTTAAATGACAAAACATTGTACAGCAATTAAAGCTGACCTTTTATTTGGTGCTAGCTTTTATGGTTGCCATTGTTGAGAGGTTATGATCCTTGCTTTTACGGCCACATTTTGCTTCAAGTTATTTGAAACACGGACCGGCATTTTGAAGATATCAGACAACCAATCGTCCTGCCAATGATGATGCTTGCCCTTGTCAAAGCCAGCCTGGTCTCACAGAATTCCGTTTAATGATCACAAACTGTTACCAGCACATTACGTGGTGGTGGCATAAAATGTGTAAAAATTCTGTGTGGCCACCACAGAAAACAATGCCAATGTAAAGTCAGTAAGATGATCACGTAGCACTAGAAGCAGCTCTGGTAGCGAGTAGTATGAAAGCCAGAATATCTGTGTAAGAAGGTTCATTGGCGTGGTGGATGGGTCAAATACAGGATTTTTACCCTGGAGACAGAGGGTCGTGTCCCAAGTGTAATGTTTCCTAAAGTCACTTTCTTCTTTTCCTAAACCCATCCGTACCGTTTTTCCCATGTGTCACAGTACCGCCCACCCATGACCTTTTCCACAAGTGTTGGAATGTTAAGTATGCAGAAGGAAGAGGAACAGAACAGCCTCTCTGGGCTTTATAAAAAACAACATTTAACTTCCCTAATTAAACTAAACTTGCCTCTTCTGAACAGCAAGCATGGCTTTGAAAATGTAATAAAGCCTCCTTGGGTCCTCTTCTAGCCTGATATCGGCCTCCTGCATCAGCTACTCTTCTGGAACACTGCAGGCTCCAAAAATCAATAAAGAGCAACTTCATAAATTGGAAATATCTCCTCCATAGAAACTAGGTACCGTTTTGAAACAGGCTGGGCATGGTAGAAATACTGGATTTAAATGCATTAAATGCTGAATGACACCACATCTTGCAGCTAGTAAAGGTAATGGTCTGTAATGGTCCAAGGGGACAAACTGAGTCACACCAATTACCTGATAAATCACACAAATGCCCTTGTGCATAAAGTAGGTCTAATGGACAGAGTGTGGACTGGAGAGAGAGAGAGAGGGGGCTATGTGTTCTGAGCAAAGAATAAATAAAGATTTTATACATGTGTCAACATTTCTAATTTGTTTTTATCCGTTTTTTGACTAATGACTTATCTGCAGTCAGCTATTTAACCCCAGGGAAGAAAACCCACCCCCATAATTCGTGCAGATTTCTGAAACTCACCAAGTTGCCATTTCTGACTAATATGAAGTATGTTTGTAAGAGACATATGTCAAAACAACTAGATTATACATATACATTTTCTCCACAAACATCTCAATTCACAAAGGGAACTCTTCACTGTGGGAAAATGTCTCAATTCAAAACTCCTTAAAGAATCAATATTTTCCTCAGTGACATAGCTGCTGTGCCATGACCTTCGGGTGGCAAATGAAATTACTGCTTGTCTAAGATAGGAGGCTGGAAAGCATCTTGACTTGTAATGTTAAAGATTGTGCTGCTGGGTGCTCTTTGGATAGAGAACAGTCTTAACTTGGGTCAAAACACAGGCATTCAAAAATGCCAACAGTACCTCTGTGTAACAGCTTCCAGTGGCCTGACCCAAAGAAAGAGAAGAAATGTTGATACTTAGAGCAGGAACTCTACAAAAGCAAGGGTGAAAATGTCATCAATATGTCATAGTGGCAAATGCTTGAAGAATAATGCTGCTTTGTAAATGTTTGGGTGAGTTGGGTGAGTAAATTACAAGCAGGAAGGTGAGCGAGTTAGTCGAAAACCCAGAAATTCAACACTGTGCTAGGTAATTAAGTCACCACTGTTGATCAGTAACCCTATTAGCCCCTTTTGCAGTTAGATTAATCTGGGTTTATGTCCTTTAATGATCGGTATGGTTTTATTTAGCATGGGAGGAAGAGAAATATGTGTCACTTCTGAGATGTGCAAGGTAAGGTGGTGCAATGTGTTGTATCCCCGGAGACAAACTCTTTTTTTTCTGGCTGCTCTCTCTCCACTCTCATGTCTCCATGATATCTCCATCTCTGCTGCTATCAGTTAATGAAGCCCAGTGTGGAGCGTGAAGCAGCACTAAACCAATATGCAGGCCACACATGAGGAGCAGGGGGATATTTGATTTGTGGACAGCGAGACACTCACAGGGAGTTTGTTTGGGGGGCATCGGCTACAGTTTACAATCAGTCTATCTTTGACTCTTCATACCAAATGGAAAAACCTAAATATGGTCATAGAACAGATTGCCACCAGATTTACTGTATGTAACAAGCGTGGGCACAAAGGCGGCATGTGCTGAAATGTAAAAACAAATGAAATTGATTTGGCAGCAAGACCTCTAAACTGACACGTGATAAGTGAAAAACGATGGTTGGGAAGCAATAATCCCCCAAGGTGTCTGCATTGTGTCAATAAGGAAGAAGCCAAGCCCTGTGGATAGAAGGTGCAGTCAGGTTCACAGCATTCCACACAAGCCTATCAGTCTGAGTGTGACTTCTCCAGAGGGAGTGGATCCCCCACACTCAGATGTCTGCAGTGAGCTGTTTTTCTCTCAGGGGGTAATTTGTGGCACAGAACAGTGAGACATCAATTCTTTCTGGCATGTTGTGTAGAGAAAATAGGAACATTTAAAGGCCTTTATTTGTCATCGTTTCTCCTGAGACAAATTTATTACCATGGAGGTCGCTGGCCTTGAGACACCCAACCCGTGGTTATTGTATATCTTTTTCATGTCAGTGGCTCTGTCTGCTCTGGATTGGACTCTGTAAATGCAGATGTCTTTGTATTGTGTTGAATGAAAGCAATGTTCTGGCTATTAAACTTGTTGACATGCTGTTGTACTTGCACTTTTGTTATTTGGTGATAACACAGATAATTGCAGCACTCTGCTTTTCTGACAACCACGCTAAAACACTTAGGAACCGCAAACAAAATGGAATATGGCACACTGGACGAACTGTTAATATGCTAAGTGGGCTGCATGACAAATTCCACAAAGTTTGAATATCGCTGAGTGCAAATTAGCAACCCTGCAGAATGTATTAAACACATGATACCTAATTTGGTTATGTCTTTGATTTCACAGCAGTTCCAGCTTGCAGCAGCTTCTTACCAGTTGGAAGCAAAGTTAAGAATGAATACACAGTGCAGTAAGCCTCCATGTCAATTTGACTTGGTTTCTCAAACTTCTCGCTTGAGTAAATACTGCATCTGTCTGAGCTGATCTCATCACCAACTTTGCATCTAATCCAACTCCTTAGACAAACACTATACTACTTGTGACCATACTACTAAATACTACTATTTGATTCTCTTACAAGCAGAGATGGCAAAAGTACCTACTTCCCGTACTCAAATACAAGTACAGATACTTGTGTTAAAAAATAGAAGTACTAACTTTTAAAAAAACTTCTTTACTCAAGTAAAAGTAACAAAGTACAGACTTGGAAACTTACTTAAAGTATGAAATAAAAGTAGCCTTGCAAATGACAACCATTTTTCATGCAAAGCTACCTGGACCACATGAATGTTATTAGAGTAGGCCTACAAGCTGCAAAACCTCATAAAAAGGGTCTTCATATGCCGTTGAATTTTAATAAGGATACAATATGAATTACTAAACAGACATCAATTAAGAAGTTTTCCCATACCTTTAGAGGTCCGCAGCACATTGGCCATTTTTCGGGTCTTTTTCTTTAATTTCAATCATGTCGCCATCCATACTACCATGTGCCAACATTTCCACCATCAAGCCCCAATGATTTGCCACGAATGAATGCAGAATGCCACTAAATCTGTAGAGTCCTATTAGTGGTGTGTCAAGTGCAACGTACAGTATGTTCCCATCCAATTAGACTGAATATGGTATTGATGATGCAAAAAAAAATAATGGTAACTCAAGTGAAATTATTTGAAACTTGTTAGTGAGGTCTAGATTAGGACTGGATTTAAAGCTGATTCTGGATTCCAACATTGCCCCAGGTGTGTTTGTAATAGCACGGACAGATACTTCTGTCTTTTAATGCAACGTGCAATCTATCTAACAGGTGAAGAACCCAAACAACTAAATCACAAGCTCACTTACTTTAAATGTGCAAGAACTATAGACCAATACGTCAGGCTTAAATGAACTGACAACATAAGTTACACAATTCACAGTTCTCAAAGACGCACACAAACAATCTCAACTTATTATCCTCCAGACAGCTAGTCTCCTTTTCTTTTCTCTCACTATTTTCCCTGTGGGGCCTGCGTGCCCGCTCGCGGTATGAGACGTGTGTCCGCGCTGTTCTCCGTCATGACGACCTTCTGTACAAAACTAAAGTAACAAACCAAAAATTCGCCACCAAAAAAAAAATCAAAAAGTAAAAATATCAGAAAAATCTACTTGAGTAATGATGTTATTGTACTTTGTTACTTCCCATCTCTGCCTCCAAGTCAGATGACATTCGGGGATTCAGCGAGAGAACCAAACTTCACTAAGCCCCAAATGGCTTCCAAGGTGACATTTTCATCTGAGCCGCCTACTCACTGTGGATGTCTTTGTCCCCATCAGGATGTCTGCATTGTTGCCAACAGTGGTGCACTAATCAAGCCTCACACAATGTCATCTGTCTTTTCCTGACATGTGCACATATGTACTTACACAAAGCTGGGTACATGAGCACACACATCACGATTGACATGACAGACTTAATGCTATCACACGCAGTTGCAGGGACACACACACACACGCACATTTTCCAGCCTCTCCAACTAACTAAAAGAGGTAGAGGAAGCTCACAAAGGGAGTAATGCAGCACTCAGGAAAATGCCAAGTGTCTTATTAGTGGTTTAGTGAAGATGGCTGGGAATCGATGAGAGACCCCACTGGTCACAACACAGCACTCCCAGACGTACACATCACGGCACTCACTGTGCACTGTCCTTCATGAACAAAAACAAAAAATATCTTTCACAGCTAAAGACTTTTTATTTCTTATCTCCCTTCTGTTCAGTGCTGAGAGAGAGACATGACAGTGCTGCCAAGCAAAGGCACAAGCAACATCAGGATACCCTTATTTTCTGCTGTGGTCCTTGGAGAGGAACCCTCTAGTCCACCTCCATGTTGCAGAGAACTCTTATTTATAGAAGTTCTTTTTTCATGTTGTTCTAGAAACACTTTGATCCAGCAAATTATGTTTAACGCTTTTAAGGTACCAGCTGATCAAGGAAATCTTGATTTAACCTTGGTGGTGATGATGACGATGGCGATGATATTGTACACATGTGCAATAATTCACCGATTGTGTATAAGGACCATGGCAGTAATGCTAGCAGTACAAAGTAACAGTGGCTTGCAGTACTTGTCAAATAATTGATCATCTATGTTTGCCTCAGTAATTCATATAGGCTAAATACAGCTAACAATATGATTATCTGTAAAATATTAGGTAACTACTAGTCTCACACAGCAAGACCTATCTGCACAGCGCTGGGTGAGCGCTGGAGCTCGGTCTGACTACACCGCCCATCTAATCTGGGATAGGAGAAAAAACACTGACTTGTGACTGGTATTCATTTAAACAAGTGAGAGGCGAGGGACATCTAGCATGTGAGAGACCTGCTGGATTTTCCAGCAGTGTACATCTGTTGAGCCAGACTAGGTAATTGCTGTAATATTTCATAGCACACTAGCTAATTGATGTCTATTGTTATGATAGTGTTTGATACTCTAACTGTTACACAGTAAAACGTGTATATTCACAAACTGTTAATAATAACTGTGCCTTATTTCATGTTAATTTACGATACTACTTGTTTATTTACAGTTTGACATTTTGAAAATGTTTTGCTTAAGACAGCAAATAAGCTACTTTCTCAAAATGGTGAAATATTCCTGCACAAGATCATTTTCCAAAACTCCAGTTCACAAACAAAAGAACTTAGAAGCATGTCAACTTAAGCAGAAAAATAAATAAATAAATGAATAAACAAATAATGCCCATCAAATGTGTGTTGGTGTTTCCTGGGTCTCTCTCTGACCTGAAACTGAACTGATTTTAAAGACTTGTGCGCCACACAGCTGCTGCAAAAATGTCAACTGGTATGATTAATGAAAGAATAAAGTGGGGATAGTCACAAACCAGTCAAGATGGCACATTTCATTTTATACTTTCATTCCTCAATCTCTTTTTAATCATTAGGCAAGCTGCTGTGAACTTATTGAAAGAGATAGGATAAACAAGGTTATTCCACATGAAAGGTGTGCAGATTGCATGGCAGCGGTGCAACAGACAGGTAAACAGCTGGTGGTTAATGTCGTTTCTGAAGAAGAGCTGCTGTGTTTCTGACCATCTTCCATGCACAGTTTTTTTTAACCACTAACACTTTGACAAGGCTTGGCCTTGTCATGATTTCCTGATTTACCTTTGTCCATACTCTCACTCAGCCAGAAAATGAGATCTAAAATGCCGGAGTCGCTCAGGAGACCCATTGTTAAATGTTAACCAGTCAAGCCAAGCAGCTGCAATAGCTGCCTGTCAAAACAACGTGGCAGACACTCAACTTGCAGCTCCAAAACCCTTCTCATCTGGGATACATTTATTTAGGGAATTTGAAGTGATTTGTGATCATTTTTGGGTCACTTTGTCCAGGTCACTTCTTGTCTTCAGCACTCAGTAGTGACAGAAAGTAATTTAGTACAATTATTCAAAAGTTCACCGGAAGCAAGATCAGTCCCAAAAAGGATTTTTTTAACCAGCTACGGCTGAAAAGTACTGCTTGGGCATTTATTAACCTCAATATTAACAATCTGTTCATTAATATATGTCTGTTCTATAAGGTAACAGACAATTTTAAACATGTAGGTAATGTTGTAGCTAAATTGGAACTTCAATTTCTGCAACAAAAACACTTAGGGTTAGGAAACCAACAGAGATTATTTTAGAATTAGTTACGTAAAACTCCACAAACGAGGACGTAACGTCACGGACGTGCCTACATCATGGAATTAGGTTTATTGGTAACACTTAGGTACACAAAAACGTAGGTAGTTACTGAGGAATGAATGAGGAACGAATGAGGAATGAATGGTCAGTTAATGATACATTCTACATTGGCATTGAACATTGGTTCTGTATGTATCTAATTCAAAAAAACAAAAATAAAATAAAAAATGGTGGAAACATACCTCTGCCTCTGGAGAGGGTGAAGTGTATAAATCCAGATCACACAACTATACTAGTATTTCAATATTGTATTCTCTAGGGCTGGTAAAGTATAGGTTACTGGCTTTAGGTTGTTCACTTATGTATGCAACTAGACAAATAAGCTAGAGTCTGCTGCGTTTTTTATTCTTACCATTGTCCCAGGATCTGGATCGGTAAGCTTCTTGCCATTCCCGACTATCCGACTCTACATTTACAAATATGGCACAACAGCACTGGGGAGCTCTTCCTCTATTCCTCCTTCAGCATATAATATGTAAAGATCATGGCTACGAAACACCCAAGAAAAAGATTAATAAAGAACCGTCAATTGTTTGTGCTGTGAATTTTGTCATTGCCTTTATTTTCTGTAATGAGAACATTTTGTCACTTCTCTTGCCTTGCCTTAAGGTGACAATGAGCGTCTTCTTTACACTTTCGTTGTCAGAAATCCATCGCTGTTATTAGATTGTCAGACACAATTTAGAGTGAGATTAACAGAAAAATAGAGTTTTCCTCCTGAATAATGAGTGATAGTCTGCATGTGTGTTTGGGATAAAGTTTGTGTAGTTTTCAGCTCTAACTTCCCTCTAATGTTTCTGTTTGCAGCAAAAGACATTATTGCTTAGTCCTATAAAAGGTTTTGAATTTTTCACCTCCATCTAATGTAACCTATAATTTGCCAAATACCTCAAATGTGGCACACATACTTTTAGGTTTACTTTCTCCACAGGTTTTAAACGTGTCCAACATATTATTTTACGATTTGTTACAGTTACCATGTCAGATAGGTAAAAACAAGGCGCGATAGGGTGCACATGTCAATTATAAAGATGGGTGTAAAGTCTGGGTCCAGTTAGTCAATCCTCTTAATTTCACAAGACTGGTATGATGGTGGCTTTGTCCATGGAGACAAAACAGGGAACCAGCCAAGAAACAGTTAATGTAGATTATAGAATGGGGACAGCTGGATAGGAACAACTAGCTTGGCTCGGTCTAAAGACTCTAGAATCCACCAGTGTTAAATCTCATTCACCATGTCCGTGACTCCCTGGAGTCTTTGTCCCTATGTTGCAAGTCTACCAGCACAGTGCTTGTTTTAATCCTAAACTGTATTAACATTTGTTTGTTGCACTGACAGCTGGCTGTTTCTGGGATGAAGGATCAACACGTAGCATGTTAGCATGGCTAACATCAAACTCAAAGTGCATACTAACGTAACATGAAGCACAAAGTGCAAATGAGGCTGTAAGGAAATCCGATACGCTATCATGAAATAAAGTATTTGATATGTGTAGATTTTGATCTGTTGCTGGTGCTAGATGAAAATCAAATCCTGAGGATTTATGCTTAGGGGAACCCGAATGTCTGTGAAATTTCAAGGCAATCCATCTAATAGTTGTTGGGATGTGAAGCAAATTGTTGCATTGATAGATTAGCATTCAAACAGATGGACTGACAGACCAACATCAGAATCCCTGAAGCCATGCCGCTAGCAAGGCTAAAAAGGTAAAAGTAGCTACTTCTAGTATGCCCATAGCTGTTCCGTGACAAAGACACGTCCCCGGCCTTACAACACACACAGGGTGGAAGTAGTAGGGATAAAAGATGGCTCATACCTGATAATTTAATTCCTTAACTCAAATCAGTACTCTCTGAGGGCACTCTTTCACACATATTTTAATCTGCTATAGCAACCAGCCAATGTGTTCTAGCATCTCAGGTAGAAGAAAAAAAACGGTGGTGCTTCCCCTAGTTACCAGATTAAAAAAAAAAAAGTGCATTTCAGGATGTGCCAATAAGTACAGTTTTTTGGTTCCATAGATAACCTCTCAAGAGCGAAGAATAAATGCACAGGCTATTAAAAAAACAACAACAGAACAACATTTACAACACCGATATAAAAAGGTTTGTCAAGGGTAGATGGATGGATAGACTGTGGGGGTAACAAAAAACATTCAGGGGCAATGATGGTAGCAAAGGAAAGATTTTTTTCGGAGAATTTTACAGAAATGTCACCAATTCACCAATGGCAAATAAGGATGAAAAAACACCATTGAGAGTTCACCTTCGTCAACCTCTTAATACAAGTACACGATTAAATATATGCCATTCCATTTCTGTGGTAAAAGAAAATTCCCATTGAGTCTTTGTTGTGGGTGTCAATAATAATAGAGAAACAATTGATGATTTAAGCAACTTACAGCACTGAAAAGAGAATAAAACAGCAAAAATAACAATGTCCAACAGTAAGTATACCTTATTGTTTTGCAGTGGCCATTCCACGTCCAGGTTAGCGTTGCAATGCAACATGTCCTAAATGATTTTATGCATGTTGAAATACTGTATCTGTAACTACAATAAATGAGTATTTTGTCTCGTGAAAAATAACAGTGTCTGTGTTTACATGACAGACAGATATGGATACTGCTACTTTCCAAAAAGAGAAAATTTGAGTGTTATTTGTCCATAGCTACCAAGCAGCAGAAACAGGTAGAGAGCAACATTTGTGAAAGTGTGCACTTTTTTCTGAAGGTCACCATAGCCATATGGCTGGGTTTGATTGGCAGTGACCAGGTTGCCGTTGAGGCTGAGCACCAAGCCTCCCTCAGCTGGCCACTATTACTGCTGCATCTTTGACTTCATCTTAATCCTTTGAAACATTCGAAGGCCTACACCGTAGCGCATGGCAGCTGATGCCGTTTCCAACGGAAAAGATAAATCACTTTGGACATTACAATACAAACTGGAGCAGAAGGTTGCCTATTCTTTGATCAAAGTCCTATGAGACCTGAATGGATAGTCCTTTACCTGGGAAAGAGCAATGTCTTATCTGAATAACTGTTGGATATCTTACTTACACGTGGCCCATTGTTACATAATTGCCACCTAATTTTCCAGCCGTGGGGCACATGGTATGTAAATAGTATGCTTCCTTCAGTCCACCCTAATACCTGAGGGAAATTGCCATGTAGGTGTACAAAAGGCCATCCAGCAGCAAAGCAATTGGGAAACGGAATGCCTGCTGATTGGCACGGCGACTGTAAGTGCTGCGGTGGAGCCAAACTTCAGCTGATCCCACAGTGGTTAGTCGGGTCAGCACCAATCAAACGCAAAGAATGGAAGCAGAACCACGTTCGTTCACACATTTGATAAAGCACATACAAAATGGATGGAATAAATACGTGTTGTTCCTCCGAGATTAGATAATTAACCCCCTGTTGTCTTTGCGTCAAATTTGACCCCTTTCCAAAAACTTTTTATGTGAAAAATTTTGGTTTTTTTCCAACAAAACTTCCCAAAACACGAAATGGAGGGTTCCCAAAGACGCTCCTCACAAGTTCACTCATCAGTTCACTACTTTCATTGAATTTGGGTGTTTTTTGTCAATTTCTTAGCATTTGGAACAATTGGTAAAATAACTTTAAAAAAGAGAGAAAACTGTCTTAGAAAGTTACAAAAATGTGAAAAGATGTTTAAAAAAAAGTAACAAAACTGTTGAAAAAGTGACAAATGTCAAAAAAAGCTTTAAAAATGTTGGGAAAAACCCACGAAAATTTCAAAAGGCTCAGAAAAGGTCAACAAATGTTAAAAAAGTGACATATTCATTGTGGGAAAGCCACAAAAGGGTCAAAAATCGACAACCATAACCTTGATAAAGGTTTTTCATTTTAAATGTCCAGGTCGGTGGGAAGGCAACACGAGGGTTAAACAGCTGTGAACGATAGATGAAGCCTGCGGTTTAGCTTTCCCTGTGACACCAGTGAGATGACCACAGTGAACCGTTTACAGCATGTACATATGTGTCAAAGAGCAGAATCCCAGAAGTGAGAGATGCAATGTCAACCCAAAGGACCAACATACACAATCTGTTATTTAAAATCCATGTACCAAACAGCTGATGCAAACTGTTTATGAACTTACATAAACAGACATATTAATAATAATAATAATAATAATAATAATAATTTCATGCATTTCATTTCAAAAACACATTTCATAGCATCTCCTCTACAATAAACTAAAGTTGGTGCTGGACTTTATAAAATATCAGTTTTGCCACAATGCTCATATCTCATCATACCTGTCAAAAAGATGCAGTTGCGGCTAGAGTAAGCCTGCTGTGCTGAAGATTCTAATAACACACCCTCACAGCCATGTGTTACAACTGAGGTGGGTGCACGCACACACGCACACAACCACAAACACACACACACACACGTTGCTGATGCAATTATTGCCCGTAGACCTCATGCAGATAAATGTGAGCAGTGTTTCTGCATCCCGCTGTTCCCTATTATAAATAGCCTTTAATGATTCGCTACTTTGAAATCTACCCATCCACACTTTGACATGAGTTATGTGGTATCATTGTTCAGAGAGCACACTGCCAGGAATCATCAGATGGGGCAATTATTGCTTCTATCAGTTTAATCAGGTTTGGCCACAGCCCTACATGTTGAGCTTAGATTGCGTGGAGGTGTTTGAAAGTTTTGTTTTTTTCTCCCTCGCACTTAATTTGCACTCTCGGCTTCGAAAAGAGTGATACTAATAGTATATTATTTTTCTGCATAATTGTTTTTATGTTACTTTATCGATTTGTGTGTTTGCTACAATATTGATTCTAAATAATAAAGACGTGTTTTGAGATCTACCATTTGCAGCACAACACCGCCCACTTCCTTGCTATAAAGATAATCAGCCACTTATTTTACTCCTTGCTAGTCTCTTTACTTTAAGGGTCCAAAATGTCATACTGACCTAAAATAATACATGTGGAACATAATTATACCCAACAAAATGAAAAGTTAAGAGACCTAATCAGAAAGAGACCCAACCACAGTCAGGCTTGATCCAAATAGTTCAGAATTTGGCTGACCTGAACAGACTGGCAGCAATAGGGCCCACAGCATGATACACCATCAATCAACACACAGCCACAGCCGTATAGGATAATACATCTGCATTACAAACACACATTTCTTCTGTGATAATTGTCACAACATGTAATCAGTGCTGATAGTAGGTCCTACTCCGATCCACTCAAATACCTGAGTTCAATGTAAACCAGTTCTGTTATTCTGCAACAGCCGTGGATTTAATCAAACTAACCACAGTGGATACGGAGTCTATAATTACACTATGACAAATACGACAAATTAGAGACTACAGCTACCTATGGCTGTATAACGAGCGAATCAGCTGAAAGGGAAGGCCTTCATATATGCAAGCTATTGAGGGTAACAAGCAGCACAGTTTGCTGGCAAGAATTATACATAAACACAAAAGATTGGCCTTTCTGGCATTACCACATAATCTGAATAATTGGAAACGGAACATAAAAACAGGGTTCAGTGAAACAATATTTAGTTTATTTATTCTGCCGCCTGTTTGAAGCTGCGTGGCTGCAGATGGTGAGAGAACCGAAGCTCAAGATGAAACACACAAGGTGTAAAACTACTCATTTAAATGCAAGGGATTAATGGTTTTGTTAAAAAATATTGAGCACTCTCACTGTTATTCTGCTTTCAAATGGCAAGAAGGCCTTGAAATCCTCAACCAAAAAAAGTTTAATCCCCCGAAAAACAGATAAGGTATGCAGCATACATTTAGTAAGTACATGTCTATTTCAAATGTTGTTATATAATGATGAATGCAAATATACTTGTGGTGCTTATGCTGTTTATGGTAATTGTCAGCATTACATCCTGTGCACCAGGAGATTGTTCCCAGGAAACAGCCACACAACACAAGCCGTAAATGGAATACTACGTAAATTGCTTAAAGCTTGATCACTTAGTAAAAAGGGACAGCAACATATACGCATTCCTGTGAAAAGTGTAAGGATTAAGTTCAGTCTGTATTCAACATCCGCCACTGTCCCCACAATGAAGGTGCATTGTAGCTCAATTTGGGAGGCAGGTTTTGGTGGGCATTTTCTTAATTACAGAGCCAGTAGAGTGAGCACAGTTATTTTGTAAATCACAAACAACAGTAATTATAGCACCTTTTACAATTTTGCCACTTATTACTGGAGAAATTAGTTTCTGACAGGTTAAATGGATGTTTCCCACCAGAATGTTTCAGTTGTCAGGTTGTTATTGTATGTCCTAGTGAAGGTCTGTTAAGGTCTGCTGGAGATGGGATGGGCGTTATTGAACAATTCACCAGCAACTGAAGGCACTGATGTAATGTACTGCATGGGATAGTGTAATCAATTTCCCTGGCAACTTTTGGCATACCCTTCCACAGCTTTACAAATAAAACTATTTCACAAGCTGTAAGACAGAATGGAAATACTAGCAAGAGAATCAGTCAGGGAGAATAGATATATGAAAAATCTCTAAGGTAAATAACTATGGAAAATTTCTCATTGCTAAATCCATTAAGATTAATGTACCCATTAGGATGAACACACATAATCTTTACCATTTAATCCTAATTAATTCACACCCTGGTTTGACCATTAACACTTGATATCTAATTGTTTAAGTGTTAAGTAATTAAGAAGATATTCAACATGTACTGTACAGTATGTCTTTTTTGTACTGTCGATAGGCCACTGGAGGTGTTACACAAATACACACACACATAGATACTGTACACATGAGACACAATCTGCACTGAATGTTTGCTGAGGGAGCGCCTCCATCTTTTTAAAAGGCAAGAATGGGGGCGGCATCTAGCTCACCCAGTAAGAGAGTGCACCCCATGTAGGCTGAGTCCATGGCAGCGGCCTGGTTTTGAGTCTAACTTGCGGTCCTTTGCTGCGTGTCATCGCCTCTCTTTCTCTCCCCATCCACTGATACTGTCGAATATAGGTAAAGGCCCCAAAAAATAATCTTTAAAAATAATAATAAATAAAGGCAAGAATTGCAAAGAAAAAAAAAACAAGACATTTCAAATAGACTCATCTTTCTTTTTGCATCTGACAAGCCTTTGTGCTGAAATGTGGACCTGCTCATAGTTTTGCTTTTACAGCCGCACAGTGGAGGTAGAAGAAGTAGGGGCGGTTTCATGGCAGTCCAAATAGGTTGGCTTTCTATTTCCGACAGCAATAACAGTAGCAATACACTGCTCAGTTATTAAATGACAGACATGCTGTACTGCCAACAATGGCACTATGGTCCACTTTGACATTTATGTGATCCAGTGTCACAGTTAAGTGTTAAAGATCATTGTTGGTGTAGTAAGGTGAGGTTTTATGTTTTTGATTTTCTTTTGTCACTCATGTCAGTAAATGATTTACTGAACACACATGAATGTATAATGTGTGATATATATAATAATAAAATAATAATTATATCTATATATCTATATCTATCTATATATATACATACATATATATTATATCTTCTTGGATGTTTTATGTGCACAGAAGGTTAATTTCTCCCAAAGAAAAGTTGTTTTATGGTAGAAAAATGAAAGTGAGGTTATTGCTAATGATAGGATACCATGCTATGAAGGCTTAGAAAACATTTGTTCAGTGCCATTTAGTCAGTCAAGAGTCACCATTGAAAGGAGCCTGTGAAGCAGTGGAAAGTACTGTGAGAACACTAATGATGCAGAACAGCAGACTGGGTCTACAGAATACCAAGACTGCCATCCCATGGTCAAAGACTGAAGCCATCTTCCCTCTGAAGACGCCCCACGTAGACAGCAAGATATGGCACAGTCGCTAAAATAGGAGTTATTTTCTGTCCATTGCATTTATCTTATAGGTCGAGCGCAATTCCATTGAGTCTGTTTCTCTTTCTGTATAATGAAGGACTGTGATGGTGCTTTATCACATGAACATCCTCATCCCCAACATTAGCTCAGATATAATGAGGGTTACACAGAGGACGGGGGCCTCTCTACAGAATGATAAAAGACCAGAGAGCGCGCCGGTGACACTGCATCGGTCATTAGTCTGGCTCACTTTGCCCTTTCATATATTTCTAAATAAGTGCCTTCCTGCGGGTTTAACGGACCACCTAATCTGCCTACTTAGAGGAGCAGGGGAAGAGTAAAAATCCGGAGAGGTGAGTGTCAGGCAGGTAAATGTGCTTGTCAGACTTGTGACATGTTTAGCTCCTCTGGTGGAAATGCTGCAACACGCTTTAATACCTGGTAGGTTTCTCCAGTAATATCATTTATATTTAATATAATTCATGTAAAGCATGCAGTAATGTAACAGGCTTACGTCCCCGTACATTTCTCTGCCATTTAAAAAGGTGACCACTAAATTAAAGAATTCACCTGGTGTCTGCCTGTCTGATCAATACTTGAATAAACAATTCTCTCCAAAGGAGCAGAGAAGGAACGGTCTTATCGCTGCTGCACTGCCAACAAAAAGGCGATTAATTTGAGGCCATGAGGGATATTTGTGTTGACACCAAAGGGGACTTATGCTGAAATAGTGTCTAACCAGAAGATTATTTTTCCTAATACAACTATTATAACCAATCATCAACCCTGATCTCTGCAGGAGATTTCCAAATAAAGCAGATTAAGGTCACTACAAAATTACTTATGATTAAGAGAGACACAAACAAGCCTATAGGAATACTACAGGAATATAACATTAAGTTACATTATAGTCCTCTTTCTGTTTGGAAAAAGGTCTGTGCATAGAGGACATGCAGTCATAAAAGTCAGTGCTATTTCTTTCCTTTTACATAACAGAGGGAAGACACTTCCAGCCATCTTTCACAAGAAAAATATGTGATATATGTTTTGTCTCTACCTGGTGATGTAGTCACCCGTTTTCATGTTGTGAAATGAGTTTCACCGTCCCAGCCACCCCAGGGGCCTTAGCAATGAAAGCCTGCGACTGGTTCATCCTGCCATGTTTGATAAGCCTAGGAGGTTTATAAAAACTGAGGTAGTATATCACTGTCAAATTCAAGAAAAACAGGCTGTTGGCACTCTTTTCTAGATGGCAGAGGAACAATCAATGCAAAATGAGTAACTGCAGGGATTTTTGACTACACTGGGGCACAGAATGCCCTAAAGGGAAAACAAATAACAACCATAACATTTCACTTCAGTGGCTAATGTCAAAGTAACTGTACGGTTATTATTGAGCAGTTCCAGTACCTCCACCCGCCAGCAGAGGGAAATATACAGCACTGAACCAATTCACTTTCAACTTAATCGCTTTCAAAATTCTAAATCAAATGTGAAACATATCTTTCTATGGGTGTAATACAAAATCAAAGGATTGCTCAGTGTGAACTTGTGACATATGAATATAACAAAAAATAATGTCCAGTATTTACAAAGAGAAAAAAACAAACATTTATTCAGCAACACTGTCGCTGTAAAGATTGAAGCATACTCACAGCAGCAGTAAGTAAAAGAAAAAGGGAGGACATGTTACAAAGAATGGTTTAGGCAGTGGTAGAAACATCTTGTTCACTGTAGCACTTGATTAAACAACAAGTTAAGAAGTTGGCACCTTCTTCAAAGCTTCACACACACAAAAAGGTAGTAGGATTTTCTGGTTAATGCATATATTCTCAGTTATTAACATACAAACCTGTACATCCACAAACATAAGTTAGATTTTTTTTTTGTGATTTTGTTGGCACAAACTGTTTAAAAATCTCCAGCATGACTCCATTCAGCATGAAGTCCACTTCTTAGGTATTGGCAATGTAGTGCATGTAATTAAAATGACAAAGCAATAAAAAAAACATCAGAACTGCTTAGAGTAATAAGATGGTATTGATTATAATGCAATTGTGGACCAGAAGCATGATGGCCTCCTGGATTGTCATCACCGGTCTCACAGTACACACTCCAAACATCAACAGTTGTGTAAAACAGGAAGTAATCTGCACTGTGAGAAGGGCCAGATTATGTGAATATATAATAATACTCTCTGCACTATATAATACCAACAAGGAAACGTTGGGAAAACCCCATTACAACCTTCTTTTCACAGCCTTAAAATATCTAACACATGTTAAAATGTCTACATGAAGATGCAGTCTGCCTGAAAAACTGCAGCAACCATGTAAGGCTTGATAACCGTGAAATAAAATAACCCTCTTTGACAACAAGTCATCTTATTCCACTAATTCTTCTGTAGTCAGAAAATCACAAATCCTTGGAGGAACAAAAAAAACAAAAAACTGCAGCCTCAAGGGCTCAAAAATGAAAACATCTAAAACGTCCAGCTATTCCAAACATGCTCTGAAGTTACACAGATCAGAGTCTGGACAGATGGATGAATGAGGCCAACATCTTCAATAGACATGACATAAATTATCACAAATTAGACAGACAGCAGCATTAGAGTTCGTGATAAATTGATGAACAGAGGGGTCTATACTAAAAGACGTAAAAAGAAGAAAAGAAGTATGCAGGCTAAGATAAAGAAATTAAGAGCACTGTTGACTTGAAAAAGACTCAACATTTCTGGTGTAAAACACACTGAACCAAAGTCAAAGGCAGTATAATTGCTAACTTTAACAGTGGAGAATGTCTTGAGCAGCAGAGTTAGTGTCAGTTTGGTCGTTGGCTTACTCTGAGCCATCAAGCACTGCAGTCTGAGTCACAGTCACAACACTGGTTATCTTCCAAGGAAACAGCAACTCAGATGTCATTCATTAAAAACAAACAAAAAACGTGTTTAAGATGAAACACTTAACTAAAACCAGCTATTTAAAAAAAATTCATTTGAATGACAATGGCAAGTAGGCTCTGCTAGGTTCACCAACTTAACAGATTTATTGTGGGTTGTTGCTGGGGTCCATGAAGAGTTCAAAGTAAACAGCATCTTTCTCTGAAGCTCTTCTTGTTCTTCTTGTTCTTTCCCTTTCCATTTTTGTCTTTGTTTTCCGACATTTTCTTGCCTCGTACTTCACGCATCAGGTCAAAGAATACCTGGGGAGAAAAAAAAAGAACACTTTTTAACAGTCAAATCTGGTATAGTTATGATACAATGAATCTCCTGTATTTTAAAATTCATTAATTTATAGTAATGTACTGGGTGTGATGTGTGTGTGTGTGAACACACCTTGTCAACATTGGCTCTGGTTTTGGCTGATGTCTCGACATACTGGACGCCCCACTCCTCGGCCTTGCCTCGGGCCTCGTCCACAGACACCTGCCGACGCTCCTCCAGGTCCGACTTGTTCCCTACCACAAGGAGAGGGATCTTGTCCTCTTCCGCCTTCACCCGCAAGATCTGCTCCCTGTCGGCAGAGCAGAGATGCATTTTTACCCCACCAGTTTCCATTTTGTAACTAAGTGATTGTTTTTTGACCGTAATAAATTATAACATAATAAAACCGGTTTATTTCATAAAACTTGTTTAAAACCCATTGTTTCTTGGTATGCCTGTTATCGAAAATTCTCCACGGTGTTCCTTCCACAATTTTGAGAATGAACGCAACACAGTCTAACAGAGCCGATCCCAAGCGCAGCAGTCTCCTCTGTCTTTAGCTGCAGACTGTTGTGTGTCCTGGTGTTATTGTCCTTTCAAATAAAATACAGTCACACTACACCTTTTAGCTGACAGCACTTTAACCGTTTTATAGCCAGCTAACATTACAAGCTAACAGTAGGCTAACGTTAATTGCTGTATGGTAACTAGCTTCATGCCCTAGGCTGTTTAAAAACTGCATTGCGATTCATTTGATCTCAACCGGTTGTAATCTTTACACATTTAAATATTTAAGTCAATGTTTAACTGATTCACGATTCATCGTTACATCCCTAGCACTGGTCAACATGTACAGGCTGATATTTACCTTACTAAAAGGTCAATTGCAGCCTAAGGTAGCACCATTTACATGTCTTCAGGCCCATACACAAACAGATGTAGGCAGGATGGAGTACCTGAACTCCACAGTGGCACTGAATGACTCATGCTCTGTGATGGAGAAGACCAGCAAGAAGCCCTCCCCACTGCGGAAATAGTTGTCCCTGATGGCAGCGTAGTCCTCCTGGCCGGCTGTGTCCAGAATGTCGATCTGGACCTCCTCCCCATCCAGAACCACCTTCTTCCTGTAGCTGTCTGCCTTGGTGGGCTCATAGTCCTCCACAAACTGGGGGTGAAAACATACATTCCCTTGGAGATTTCAAAGCATAAAACATGCCACAAGAAGTATTTACATTCATAGAGAATCGTAAAAGCATGAGAAGTTATTTGTAGCCAGATACTGTGGTTAAAATGCTGCTAAGCAATCAGACAGCAGACAGCGGTTATGCTGCCTGGTACATGACCATCTCTGACCTCAATTGAGTGTTGTTACAGTAAATAACACTGTGGTCAAGCAGGTAGAGGACTGAAGAAAAGTGACAATTTTACAAGAATCTGTTAAGCAACCCCTAAACAACAACGGTGGACATGATAGAGAGATGGTCCATCCAATCGTCTGTCTGGTATCTTTTTGAAAGTGCCTGCCCTTTTCCAAAGAGTTCTGCTTCTCAGATGATTCTGTGTGACAAACCGTTGCTTTACACGTGAAGCTTTTAGAGGAAGTGCTGACCCAGTCAACATGTTTAGCAAATAGGTGATGTCTAGATTAGGACATTGGATACACAATAAAAAGTGAACTGGTTAGACAAAGAGGTGCTTTTGAACTGAACGTATTGTTAAAACCCAGACTTCTCTATTATGTAGCAATGTTAAACTGTTTACAGGGCTGTGTTGACTCACCTCATCATACATGAACTGCAGGGTGAGGGCTGACTTCCCCACGCCCCCGCTGCCCACCATTATCACCTTATGCAGTGCCAGAGAGCTCAGGTTTTTACTTTTACCGGTAGCCATCACTGGATTCTTCTTTGTGTCTCTTTAACACACTCACACACACATGCGCACACACACCCACGCATACACTTCCTCTGCACCCAGATACTCTTTGACACAACCTGTGAATGACAAGAGTGCAAACATATGGATATGTACAGTAAAAAACCTTTACACAGAGAGAACACAAGTTTGCGGACAGAGGACAGTTGATACTTAACAGCTTTCACCACGACAGTAACTCGCCGTGCCAAGGCGCTAGGCTTTGCTCCAACAAATCTTGAATCCTAACCCTCACCCTTCCCATTAACGTGCCAAATAGCCTATTCATGAATCCTAGAACTTTATAAAAATTGCCATTAAAAGGCTGTTGCAGCTGATCAGAAGTAATGAAGCTATCATTCTCCATTGCGAGGCGCCATTTAGGAATGCATTAAAATAGGGCGTCATGTGCTAACCTTGTTAAAAAGGAGGGAGATGCCATGGGCAATCTATCTGCACTATATGGGCCCTGCCCTCAGAAGTTTAAAGCTCAGAGTTGATTGCTTTCACCTGACTTCCATATATTCTATCTCTGTCAGACACAACTTCCAACATAGTGCAAACTGACTAAGTTGTAAGTGCCTGCCTGCCATGTCTTAACCTGCACAGCCTTTAAATAGATTATATCAAGAGTGGCACATAAGCACAGATTCATTAAAAGACAAGTCAAAACAAGTGAATATGCCATCAGTCGCTGTCTATTGGCAGAACACTTCATCAAGTCTACAAGAGCTATTTTGGTTTTTATATCTTTGACCACAGGCTCACATATCTAAATGACTTGTAGGAGTTTGACCTGTGATTGTATTGCAAAGAAATTAAGAATATTTATAGGTGTATTAGCGGACATTACCATAAACAATGATTGGATATTGGCAAGTTTAACTGTAATGGTACACCGCTTTATAACGGCCATTAACAAAGCCATTGTAGGGCTTGTTAATAATCAATTGATCCTTCAGAGACAGGGTCTGGCATTTTGCCTTTCATTGTAAATCGATAGATGTATTCTATTGCCTTGTGTCAAGTTCATATGAATGACGTTCAGCTTGCATCAGTCTTTGGCAAATCCTGAACTCAGAGTTGTAGGTGTCAGCACTCGCTGTTGTTATCTGGGCTCCACCCTTGGCTATTGTGTTGTATCGGTCAGTAACCAACCAGTAACCCAACACCCATTTAGTCCTCTCCCTACCAACTATGAACAGTCAAATAAAAAATTGAGCATCTGGCAATTATGTAACATCATATACATGTACAGATTGTCTTGTTGAGCAGAGAAGCAATAGAGCAAGGATTGTGACAGACCCTTTGACTAATTATCCTTAAGGTCTGTCTGTCACATGAGCCAACACTGTTGCTGTCACATCACAGCAACCAGTCTCTCTTTTTTTTTTAACCTTCTTTCCCACCATCATTTTATCTCCATCTGTAGAAACAAAATGTCTGAGTCCCTCCTTTAGGGATGTCACACTAATGGGAGCACTGAGCTGATTCATAGCATTATTCACAAACTGCTCCTCCCTAACATAAATATTTCACTTCAGCTCATACAGTGAGACCAGGGTGCACTGTGAGAGTTACCCAGACAAGGCAGAGGAGAGACGACATTCACGCTGCCGGGAAAATAATGCATAGCTCCATATCTGGGGATTTGTGTGTTTTTACATTAGGGTTTTCAATATAAATGTACAGATACAGTAACAACCCCACATAAACCAGGTACACGCCCTGTAAGATTTCCATAGTTGAAAATCAAAAACTCCTGGTATGAAAATAGATCCAATACAAACAACTTCTAGATAAATGTGCATATGTCCTTTTGCACATTCTTGCAACATTCAAAAGCAGAAGGTAACAAGGGTTTGCTTATGATTAACCTACAACTAGTTTGCCAGCTATAGTTTGACAGCTGTGGCTACTAAGGATGTGGCACCATGGTTCCACTTTCCCCGACAAGGAAGCCTGACCTGTGATCTTCCTGTCTTTGTTATCAGCAACCAGGCCAGTGAAAGAACTCATAGGAAGGATATCCACATACACCCACACCCACACACACACACCTTCAGAAGAAACCTATGCCAAAATCAAGCAATTATGCAAATGGATCCCTGTCTAAATTATTTCCCTGTGACATACTTTCCTGTGTGCATGTACACACACACACACACAGATCCTGATGCTGTAAATAATGCAACCACAGGTAATTAACTGAAGAGGCAAAGAGGTATACTTAGCAAAAAAAGTGCTTAGTGCAACTTTTCCAAAAGGAAGTTCAGACCTCAGGGCAGGGGCTCCACCATATTTCCACTAGCTGCAGTTACACACATTGCATGCAGCATTATATTGGAGGACATTGGCAAAAGAGGAATTCATATGTAGGCCTGACCCAGATATGGAACTGGAGTCTGCTTGGTGCGGGTCCTTTTTAAACGGGTGTAAAGTTATGGAGGAGGGGTACAGACCACTCTGGTTGCTAAGCTCCTGAAATATGGATGACACCAGTGCAGTGTGGGCTACAGGAATTCATTAAGAGTCCCTTTGGAGAACGGCCCAGTATTCCCTTCCTGCTCATCTTAACATTTTGGCATATATGCTCCAAGGTTCGCCAGGACTACAGACACTAAAAGTTCAAACTAAAAAAATGCTCTTCCCCATTTGCAGGAGCTAGGGGTTGAACTGGTACAGACAAACCAAGTTTTACATAGTGACGGCCAAATTAATCATCTTCTGCGAAGGTGCCTAGATTCCACTCTAATAGAAGTAGAATACGTGAAATTGTGTGTGTGTGTGTGTGTGTGAATTCAAGATATTGCCACAGTGGAAGAGACCCTGATGACTCTCTCTCTCTTTCAGCATTCCTGAGGCCACAGAGGTAAGGGGATTTCCTCTCCCCATCTGATGGAGAAAGCAGGGGCTGTTCTGGCCAAAAAGCAACCCACAACCTTCTGAGAGCAAACTGAGCTCCGTGCGGCTGTTTCTCTCATCATCAGTGGGTCAAATGAGTCAACCCAAACATTGCGAGGTGGAGTAGTTGCTGTTGAATTTAAACATTCTAATGTTGCACAGATGCTATCTCGGTGAACAGGATGTGTTGTTGTTTGAGATAGTTTTGCTGCCAGCACTACAAAACTCCCTCACTAAAGCACCAGCTGCAAAACTCTTGTTGTGTCTCATCCAATTTCTACTGCTCTTAGACTGAAAAAGTTCTTCATCAGTACTCTAACAAATGTGAAGGGGGGACTGGCCCCCTTGGTTCTGAACATCTAACTAGTCATAATCAGTGCCCACTGTGGAGGAAACAATACAACCTGGTGAGTCACCTCAGTCATGGGGTTAGTGTAAGAAGGAGTATCTGTAACACACAGCAACTGGGATTCAAGATCCTAAGGTTTGTTTATCACTGAGCAACCAATAATGCAAAACTTAACAACAAACCACAGTGAACGGAGGCCTCGCCGAAATGTGTTTAGTCAAGATACGGCAGTTGCAACGGTCATTGTCAGTTGAGATCAGGAAAAAGATTTGGCCTACTTGAAAAGAAGGTATACAGCAAAGAAGTTCTCGAAAAGCATCCCACAATGCATACTAACAACCCTTGGTCAGGAGAGTGCACAGAGGAGCCTTTGACGAAACCGGGCAGCGGGGAACTAAATCCTCTCTGTGGTACAATCCTTCTTACTTCAGCAACACTAACAGAGCTAATACATCTCTTTTCTAAAAGAGATGTATTGTTCATATGGAAATTATCGTCCAGGTGAAAATGTAGAGCGGTCTTCACTAATCCTATATGTTGTGGTACCTTATGAAGCATATGCATGCACTACAAGATGACATTGGGATGAAAAAGCTTTTTGGGGTCAAGTCTATAAAAAACAACAGCCGACCCTGATGATCTTATCCAGACACTCATTTCTTTCCCATTACTTAAGTTATCTACTGGATTGGTTCTTGGAAAAAAAAAAAGGTTCAGATCTGGGCATCTATTCAGAAACAAATCTGTTTGTTCCTCCCAACTGCCCACTGCTTATCTCTAACTTGCTATATATTATTTTAATTTGCTTGACAAAAGAATAGGCTCAGTTACATACCACCTACACTATGCTTGGGGCCTGCGGTGCTATCATGGTTTACAATACAGGGGCTTGTATTCCATGACAGCGTCACAGAAAAATCTGACTAAAACCCCCCAGTAACCCTTACTTAAAGTATTTAAGAAAGTCATGTGAGCATGCAATTGAAATATATTGGTACACTGTCTGATTTACACACCCTAAAAAAATAAATAAAAAATAAATAAAAAACTACATACCCAAAAGAGTTGGGAATTCCCAGCAAAAGCACATTGTCAAACTTTCCCAGACATTAGGATCTAATTCTTTCTTTGATCCTAGGTATTTAATGTGTAGTATGGAGGGATTTACAGCGTACATGTATTTTGTCCGATTACTGTTAATGACAGCTCCTTGCAGATTAATCTGCAATGGCCAAATGGACAGCATTTTAATTTGTCAAGGCAGACGTGGTTCATATAGTAACTGACATTCCTTCTTCCCTGCTGACAGAAAGCAAACAATTGATGGCGGCTAGCTACGCCACATCACTATCTGCTGCACATAAATCACTCACTTTCCAGGTCTTGTAAAATAAAAAAATATCTTACACCAGTTTACTGCCCTTTCACTCCATTTCCGCTGCCAAAATCATTAGCTGATGGTTTTCCGACTCCTGTCCTAATACACACCACGAAACCAGGTTATTTGGGAACCTCATCAGAAAATGAAAACAGCAGATTCTCTTTGATTACTAGGTTGGGTCCAAAATTAGGGAAAGTCTTTCAGAAAATGCTTGTCTGATAAGTCACAGTAATATGAAACAGGAGGGATTACCGTTAACAAAACAAATTCAAGTCAAAAAATAACATGTTTGGAACTACAGGGATAAACACCCAGACAGTCTTAATGGAGAAAGAGGAGGAATGCAAGGCCGGCAAAGTCTCAATTACAAGACCTTTCTCCACCTCTAACGTCGTTTTTCTTGCAATCGGTCTACAACTATGCAGAAATCAATCTGTGCCAAAATTACAATTACAATCCAGCTGCGCTGTTGTTTGCAGTGAGTCGCTACACTGTGGGTCAATGTCAATCAAGCCCTGGACTTATTTCATTAGTTATTTTTTTCTTAGTTAATTAATTTAACTGTAGAGATTTCACTTCCTGTGAAACCAACTAATGTTGTTTCTGGCAGTTTTCTTAACATTTTAACGTAGTTAAGTAATTTATATGCTATGGTGGGGAAAACACTAGACACTCGGACGATCTAGTTATAAAAAATACCAGCCATCAATAGTTCCAAAACAAAACCGTCTGCATCAGATTAAAAAAAAAAAAAGTTAAAAAAAATGCCTGCAGGATACTGATTGAGCCATACAAGACTAAAAACAATTCCTGAATTGATTTCCCAAAGCAGGCTAAAATTGAGCTGGAATCAGCATCGTGCTCATGGGTTGTTTTCTGAGCGGGTCTGAGCATGTCAAACAAGACGTGTAAACTGATATTCAGTGACACTTGCTGACTGGTCGACTCACAGGTTGAACCATTCAACAATCCTCTGGACACACTCAGGCGTGGAATAGTGGAAGACCTCACACGCAACAGCTAATTTCACTTAACTAGGCGTTTCAGCAACACACCCTACACAACAATGATCTAATGAATCTGTGATCTCAATGCAACTGTGTATTATTCTCCAAGGCTTTTGACTAGCAGCTAATGTGTAGCGTACAACAACCTTTGAGATTGAGCGCAGGTTTTACGTTCCACGTCAGAGCAATGCTGCGGTGAGCAACACTGTGGTCTTACACAAGACCGGGTTCACATAGCCTACAGCTGTCCTCTGGCAGTCCGGAAAAAGTCTTCCCATTCTTTTGATTGGGGGTAGTGCATTTAGGCTGAGGCGGTGGGGACTGCCGGGAAAAAAACGTTTGAAAAAAAAAAAAGTTAAGACATATTCAACATTTGAGTCGCAATCGAATGTCCGACGGTGGCGGCCAATCACGTAACCGGCGATTAGACTTGATGTTATACCGAAGTGAGTTTTAAATCACACAACCTGCAGTGGTCTAGGATGCAGTATTAGTACTTAGCTCTCATTGGCTAATAAAAGTGTAGTCTGAGATTTAATGTTTACCTCAAACTTGACCACAAGACAAAACTATAATTATTCAGACATGTGGAGAGGCCCCAAGCGGATCAGTGGTTTAAAATGTAATCTTAACAAACCTCTAAGTCCAATTATTAAGAAAATAATGAAGAAGTTGGCTAATCCACACACTATAAGACACTTTTACCTTTTCGTTTTAATATACTGCAGCTTTTTACACTTTTGATTGAGACCGTAGTCACCCTTGAGATGCATGAAACTGGATGATGATATCACTTTCCCCTGATACCAAAAAGTATTATTATTATTATTATTGATGTAATAAGTGTGTGTTGCTTTCCCAAAACTATTCCACCCATAAGCTCCTCAACCTGTCTCCGCTAACAAAAAACGTCTGATAAGAGTTGAAAACGTTAGATACACACATCTGTAAAATGTAGCATCAGTACAATTAGCAGTCCCTACTCAACACCAAATGCACGTTGGTTATCCAGAACCAATATAACGGTATATATTATGTATAAAAAACGGTACTATTTAGGCCTTTATGTAGTAAAAGACATTTACCTCTTCATATGGTAGATTGGTCATAGAGGAAATAATATGTGACAATACCTGGCTGCATTAGACCCCATAGAATGAACTAATACATGCCCAAATGGTGTGGTGGAAAAATACTCAGTCCCACTGTTTTTCTGCTGACAGTTAGGATCATAACAACGTTAGCCGAAGAAACCAAGAGCCAGCTTGGGTGTGTCATCTTCTCAATGGAAAAACTTTTCAGAACAAACTCGTTGTGGCAAATCCTGACGGGAATATAACTACATTACAACGGTTAATTTTAACTACGAGCTAATAAAGCATAATATTAGCTTCACTAAACCCACAGACAATACCTACGTTAGCTAGCTAGCTACATCTGTCAACTTAACGCTAGCATAGCTAGGCTAAATCTTGAGTTTACAATAGCTAACTAGTGTTTACCGTCAGCTGACCATCAACACAAAAGCTCATAAACATAGACCTTGTTAATACGACTACCGTTTTTGCTAAACATACAGCAGCACCACAACGGTTATTAAATTCATGAACACACATTAAACATTGAAGGCAAATTGACGGAGTGCCCACACAATTAATGCAAATCTTGTCCACATCAGTAACGTTAAACAGTGACCGACAACTAAACCGCTAGCTAACCTGAATATTACTTGCCAACGATTATTCACATGACGTCTAATGTGAGCGTTATACCAATTTAACATAGGCATACATGACACCCAAACTACGACACTAAAGCAGCCATTGTAACTTGTTAAGGAAATCCTATTAAGAGTTTATTTGAACGCATCTTGTTTTAAACGGTCGCCCCACTGGGTCCATTGGTCGCTCGTGCTTCATTAAAACAGGTGTGGTACTTTGTAACTCTCTTCTTACACAGTCGTGCAAGAAAACACCCCCTTAATCCACTCATTTAAGAAATTTCTGAAGCCTTACCAAAGCAGGATTTGTATTTCCTCGGTTGATGTTATCTTGAGGACTGCATTAACAGAGCATTTCGGGGCATTGGTTCTCCAAAAGCAAACCGCTCCTGCAACAAAAGCCCCACCTTCCGGATGTAAAAACTACAAATGACAGGATGTAACGTCATCATGGCCTTTCTTCTGTCGTTCATTTAAATAGAGTTTTTACTGAAATTATTTACAGAACACAAGGTTGACCCGTTTAATGCAACATCAGACTATTCCTTGGAAAAAGGGTTACCAATAAATAAATCAGTTGAAAATTGAAAATGTCAAATCCATAATTTGGTTTTATGTTGTTGTTTTTACAAAAAGTTGGCAGCCATGGCCCAATGCAACTTTGAATAAAATTACTGCAGATTGTAAACTTTACTATTGTATAGAAATGAATCGAAATCAATTCATGCCTGGAATGTTATAGTATATAGGCTAACCAAATTTCCTAAACTCAGTAGACCACAGTTCACAATATGGTTAGTTGTGATGAAAAAATGTGTAGTGACTAAATATATTTGACTTTTTTTGCAATGCAGTTCTATCGTAATTGTTGGCTAAACAATAAGACTAGTAAGAACAGTGTTCTGGGTCCAATTTCCAGAATGTAAAGTTGTGTGCACTTTTCTGTACTACCTAAACAAACTGGAAGCCAGAGAGCGTGTTTTAAATGCTTCCCTATTTGTTTCACAGAAGAAGAAAAAAACACATAACAGAAGAAAATACTTTTTCATCCAACAGTTATTGTTTAAACTCTGTGACTGTAGGATGACCGCAGCAATTGAAATAGGTAAAACATATTTAATTTAAGTCTGCCTTCAACACTGACATTATTTTGACAAAACACCTAACTAAATTCATTTTGCCTTAAAGCATTGCTGTAGAGAAAATAAAGACGACAAATGGTTCAGTTTTCAGTTAAGAAAACTAAGAAGCCGAAGACACTGTTATGATAATACAATAGATTAAGTCATTTTAAAATGTAAAATGAACCTCATGTAGTCTAAATGAGTAACAGTGCATTACATTTTTTATTTCACTTTGCAGTAATGGGGCCCTCTAGGACTCTGAATGAGAGTGAGTGAGTAAAGAAAGTAAATGGACGGATGCTAATGGTACAACTGGGTGCTTTTTAGGCCATATTTATTGAGTTGAGTAAAAGCTTGTCACTATGCTCTTCCAACATATTTTGTTAGCACGGGTTTGTAGACATTGGCCTCAAACATGAAAAGGAATATGACAGTGTGAACTCTTCATTTTCTTTCCATCTTAATTACAGCTGGGGACGAGACACTGGAATAGAGCACACAGAGCAGAAACAGACTGTATTCCTCCGGTCCCAGCCCTCTTAGTACATGGCACTGATGAAGGGGCACTTAATGCTCTAGAACTTTTTCTCACATATATTCTTGGACACAGACATTAAAATATCATAAACCACACTCTTGATTAAACATGTCCTTGGCTAATTTATGTTATATTTCCCTTCCAGTGTGAATACAAAACACACATTTAATGTAGAGGAACAGGCACAGCCTATATTAGACTTCACCTAATGAGGTTTGAGGATTAGTAAATTTGCTATGTAGACAAGGTTTTCCATTACCTATTTCTAGACATAATCATAAATGCACAGGGATTAAAAGCCCCTATAGGCGAGAAGGAGAAACTAAAACTAGACAAAATGTTGTATTAGCTGCACTGTACATCTTCAGTGTCCCCATCTGGCCTTAATGAGAATTTTGACCTTGCATGTTTCCTCTACTTGTTTTCCCACTTTATCATGGCATTGGTACAAATGCAGGACTGGGATTTTAGAGACCAGGCTAAGTAGTGGAGGGGCTTGGGGTTGTTCTAGTTACCCCTAGGAATCCCATAACAGCCCCTCAGCACCCCCAAAAAGGTCAATAATGTGTTCATTTATATTTAAAAAACAAATAAATACATAAATAAAACAAACCATTTATTTTCAGAAAAAAAAAGCAATGAAGCAAAAACAGGTGATACTATTCAGCCAGTGGGTGCATCACACATTAAAAGTTTTTTACTACCTAAACGTCATTGTGTGGAGACTTCATCAAAGACCCGTAAATGAGCCTGAGAGTGATGGTGAACCTGTCACCAACCAGCGGGAGGAAGATGACCTGACCACAGCCGTGATGGATGCTGAGGATGCCTAACGTTACAAAACTGGGAATGACATCAGACCTGGGGGTCGCACAGCGAGGCCGGGGGGGGGGATTCGTCCAATAGGAGTCTATGCAAGAACTTCATTTTTATCTCTGTCTCTTAGAAGAACATTACAGTGAAGATGTGTTTTACAGAACTGAATAAATGGATCACCGAATCACAGGACATTGGTTTATTTATAGTGCTTGTGTGTACAGTGTAATGTATTTAGCTCCAACAGTCTCAGAAACACTTAAAAGAAATGTTCTCATGTGTTCTTTAAGTCTGTACATCGTTTCCGCAGTCTTTGTGTATCTTACTGCATGTCACTTTCATGCAGGCACTCCGTTGCAGGTGGCCGATTCTTGCAGCTGGAAGGGGGGGCTGACCAGAGCCCCTCTGTGGTAACCCAACAGCAATGTTTCCGTTTCCGGCTGTTTTAGAAGACACAGACCATCAGTGGGACTTTGGTTAAACAAACCATTACCACGTGAGAATGTATGATGATCTGAACTTATTTTTGTAGACCCATGTGTTCAAAACTGTGGGTGTGTAAACCTGACTTGTTGGCTGGTAGTTCAAATATGTTCTGTAGACCAATCAGAGTTTCATTGTGCTGTAGTATCAGCAACTTAGATGCATGAAAAAAATCAATCTCTCTCTTGTTCGCTGGCTTAAACCGCTGGGGAGGTGCGACCCTTTCTGTGCTCGTGTTACGTGTGTAAAAACTCTAACTTTCAGAACACCCTCACTGTAATATTGAGCAACCCCATAACACCAGCAAAAAGAAATCTGTGGCACTAAGAGCTTGATTCACTAGGTTGGGGTCTCTGTGGAGGTGGTGATTAATTTTATAGACCTCCAAGTGCAAATGTAGAGAATCCCTTAGTGCCAAAAAAAAAGCTGAGACCAGAAACATGTATGTGCTCCATTCCCCTGCTGCTATGAGAGTGAAAGGGAAATAAATTGAAAAACTGCATATTGGCATTGCAGACATTTCTACTCTTTCTCCTGTTTTAGGTCACATTATGCCCACAGGCTGTAACTGATCCATTCACAGAATCCCAGGAGAACCACCCATTCCAACAAATGTAAGCACAATTACATGTGTTCACTGTGGAACCTTGGCTGACAGAAGTAGACAGACAGGGTGTCCCACAGTCTATGGTCTCCCTACTTACTCTAAGCTGAAGCTGCCAACGGTGCTGAAGACTTGCTGCCCCAGCCAGATAATAATTAAGGTGTACCGCTGAACAAAAAGACAAAAAGCTGAGATAAGCTATTGCAGAAGCTGGCCTACTAATTCTTTAACTGGGTAGGTTTTTTTGTACTACTTGTAGAGCTGATTACTGTATATTTAGCAAGTATGCAGTAACAGCTACTGTATATGTCAACATTTTACATTGTACTACTGCTTAATGGAAACAAGTTGTAGACCCTCCCTAAGCAGCCTATCATTTTAAGAGTGGCTGAGGTAAGACCAGTATATACATACATTAAACACATCTTAATCACATCAACAGTCTGTTCAGAGATACACATACTCAAACTCTGTATAGGGATGCTGGTGACATACAGTCAGCATAGAATGCGTCACTGACACATCAATAAATTGCTGTCAATTCATGCTCTATTGAATTTATGCACTTTATTTTGTATTTAATTAAAAGTAGCAAGGCCAAAGTCATTGTTTTTGGCTTTGCATGAAAAAAATGTTTATTTTTCAACTCAATTTTCAACAATGCACACCTCCTCGGAATAATTGCTTTTCTTTACTTTTTGGTGGACTTGTTGAAATAGCTGCAAAATTGTTATGGCTCAATAGAGCAGACATCAGAGGAATTGCATTGCATGCAAGGTTACAAAATGAAATGTTCAAAAGGTTTGGCTGGCATGTTTATGCACCATTTTGTCTATCAAATTGTACCTCCAATCAAGTGTAAAAATTGGGATACTGATAGCATTTGGCACAGTCACGCCTTCAAACTTCATATAGAGAAAAAAAAAGAGTCTGACTTCCTAAGTGCTGGTGTATACAGAATCCAGATATTCAAGGTTTTCTGCTCCTTTCCCTCACTGCAAGAGAGTACAAAAGTTGACCTTGACTAACCGGTTTAGATAAAACCCAGGAAGCACAGGAAGCAGGAATCTGCAGACTCGTATGCATAAATAAAGCTGGCGGGCCGATGACCATAACTCAACCCAGTCAGTGCTCAGTGCGGGGGAGGAAAAACTGCACCGCTGTATTTGTGCAGATGGGAGGACTGTTTCTTCTTTGGCAGAGGATGATCAGATGGTGGAAACACAGGCTGCAACAGAAATAACCTTTTCGCTTCTAAGTTGGTGCACAGCTTACACTCCTGAGCAGTCATGGTTGCTATAGGCTGTCCGACCATGTATGCTTCATGTTGTGGCACTTGTACAGCTCTTCTACTTGATATCAAAGGCCTAGAGCTGGGGCCATCCTGCCTACTAATACATACCGTGACAGTGTTCTCCGTTCATATCAGTACTCAGTCTTTATAGGCACACATTCAATTCTAGAGTGACACTTCTGATTTTTTGTGCTGCTTCTAACAAAAGCCTTACAATTACCAAGGTTGAGGGATTCATTCCATATTCTCAGATTTTTCGCTGATTCAAATATGAACTCCACCAGGTGGAGCCAGAAATAAAAAGGCCCTTAAATGGCATTTGCAGCATCCCATGGTTGATTTTATATCGTTGTGCATAATAAATCACATGTTAATTTAGTGTTGTGGTGTCTTCAGAAAGTTGAACAAGATGTGCACTTAATAGCTCTAATAATGGTATTTGACTGGTGCTTTAGCCATCTGAGGAGAGAATGTCTGAAAGGGACAGAAGCTTTGGCCTCAGTGTGCAGGAATGTTTGCATTTTATCCTTCAGCAAATCCCTGGTCAATTAAAACAATTATAACTGGTTTAAATAACTTCAGCTCAGACACTTGTATTTAAAAAAAAAAAAAAAAAAAAAAAAAAAACATAAAAAATGAATAAGTACAATTCTATAAAATGTATTATTAGCATATGTAGAGTCTATATCCACAACGCTCCACTTCTGGGATTGCTAGACTGCCGTTGGCTTTCTTTGTATTGAAAACTTGAACTCAGCTGGATTCATGAGGACTATGGTTAACTGGTCCTTAGATCTCTGCAGGGTAAATTCAGACAGCTAGCTAGACTATCTGCCAATCTTAGTTTTCTGCTGCACGACAAACAACCTTTCAATGTACACGTTCCACCAAAACAAGTTTCCCCCTGAGGTTATTTTGCAGAAGGACTAAAACTCTGTCCTATGTTTAGCATCGCCAATGAAGAATGAGAGTGGTTTGAAGAAATGCTAATAAACCAGAGCACGTTTTTTTTCCCCATCCTGGAATGCTGTGTGGACTAGCCAGACCTTCCTCCACAGCTCTGTGGAGGAAGGTCTGGCAAAGAAAGACTCACATATGTGCTATATATGTGACAAGAGAAAAGGAACAAAAGTTACTTTTCTGTACTTGACAGTCTATGCATTGTCAAAATATGGAAAATCCTTGCATGTGTGATTTTATGATTCTTGAGATACCAAGTGTCCCATTTGATAGTTTTTGTGCTCATTTTTTGTAGCAGACACACTTTAAAACATCTATATAAATGATGGCTTTTACAGTATTTATGTGCAAAAAAGCATTCAATGCTCCATGATTTGCCCGCTCTGAAGTTTTCCCATTTAAAATGTTTATATACCTTATTATTTGGGCGCCCGGGCAGCTCAGTTGGTAGAGCGCCAAAAAATAATCTTTAAAAAAAAAAAAAAAAAAACTATTATTCAGTCCCTAAAACACAGAATAAGAATTGAATCAACATTTGCCAATAATGCTATAGCTAAAAGTCAAACAGGAAACGGCAGTGCAGATTGTAGCCATGAAAACTTTTAAAATTCCACATTCAGTCATCAAGAAACAGAAAATGTAAAATACATCACCCCACTGGTATGTCATCCCCTTGGTGTCCTGATAGACAAACTGCAATGTCCCTGGTTCAATTCCAGCCTGGTACCTTTGCTGCATGCCACACCCCTCTGCTCTCTCATTTCTTGTGTGTCTATACTGTCCTATCCAATACAGACTAAAAAGCCCCCCCTCCAAAAAAAGTCATCCCCTTTGGTTACTTTCTGCTTTAAAAGTAACTGCTGCTGTTTAGCACTTCATTACATACATACAATGACCAACCATTAGTTTTCACTACACGTCAATTTCCAATCAAAACAGAGGAATCTGTCAAATCCTGAGCTCAGCTACATACAGCAGGTTGTTTCATTGGATGTGTTCAATTTCAAAGTCTCACAAACCTACAGAGGCAAATATATCATCTATGTCATCCTGGCGGTCACAGCCGGAGGTCTGAGTAGATGTTGCCTCGTTTGTAGTCCGGGTTTTTAGGTTGTCCCCTGAAAGTCGGGACACTGATAACTCAGTCCTCTGTCTTTGTCTCTTCAGCTGCTTCTGTGGTGCACGAGTTCCTACCGTTGAAGACTTAAATGGATTTCTGAGTTTCTGCAAACGAGTTGTCAGGCGAGCAGGTCTCCTGGTTGCAGCAGCAGCCCGACAGGTTGCTGGCACTGAGCCGCGAGGAGATGAAGCCCAGCAAGCTTCCTGTCTGAAGGTCCGCAACCTCCTCTGGACCCTGGAGACCAGGACACATTTACCAGACATACACAATTAGTATTAGGAGCAACTGTGTCACTGAATACTGAAGTGTGTAGTTTAAACTCAACAACTCCACACAGTGGTCAATTTATTAGCTACACGTGTACAGTATAATGTAATCCAACTGTTCTGCCCAAAAGTCTTCTTTTATGCCTATAATGTTCAGGTTTTTTTACACTGCCACAGAGATGTATTCTGCCGCCCTCATGTATGTAAATAGGGGGTACAGAATAACAGAAACACCTCTAAATATACTGTAGTCCATTACAAAACCTCCTCCAACTATGACCTCACTAATAAAGATATCAATTTATTTATACATACATTATAAACTTTGTAAGGCTAGAATCAATGGCAGAGCTTTTGTATTGAATTGCACAGCTGTACCTAATAAATTGGCCACTGAGTGAATATTCTGCATTATTGCTCTTACTTGTAACCGGCGGCCTCTAAGCATTTCATCCTTTGGCACTTTAAATGTAAGAAGCTCAGAAGACGTTTTTCCTTTTCCATCTTCTGGGATTTGCACCATGGGATCATTTCTTCCAGATGGGCCGCCATGTCTGTGAACGTAGCAGCCTCCCTTACTTGTTTCTTGAACTTTTGTGTCGTGTCATCCTTATATGTTTTCTGTAGGAGGGATTTAAAACAGAAATATGTAATCATCACATAGGACAATAAGGTGGCAACACTGAGCTATTACATATTCTGAAAATACTAAATGCATGAATAAATATTTCATCAGGTTTGCTCACGTACCTCAGAAAAGTCCCTGACAACCTTGAGAAAAGGCTTCAAGTCAGCATCAAGACCGGTAACTGAAAGAAAAAAATAAAGAAAAAGATAATCTTCTGGTGTTAATCACATACGGCTCCATTGAAGATTACTGTGTAAGATTATTGAAGATTACTGTGTAATCATCAATTACTGGTATCAGTAGCTGAGAAAGCTTACTAGCCAGACAACAGACTGACTAACTTGTCACCCCCCCCACTGTAAAGCAGTGTGTCCTTTAGGGCAGTGTCATCTTACTGCCCTGCATTAAATGCGTCACACAGAACAATGAAGAAGCTCCACACCTCTTTCAACAGCAACACCCAGGTCTTCTTTAACCTCCCTTGACGCTCCCTGGTCCTTCCCTTTGACAGAAGATTTCTTCTTGCTCTGCTGCTTGTGCCTTGGACCTTTGGCGAGGGCACCGCGTGGTGGCTTTTTGGTCAGTAAATGTGCATCAGAAGGAGCCAGGAACTGGGCCATATTTGCTGGCAGGGAGAAGTCTGTGAGGAAGGGCATGGGCTGGGCGCTGGCTACCTGTGTGAGGAGCTCCAGGAGCTGCTGGTACAGAGTGGACAGGCTGACCAGGATACCACGGACAATCACCCTGACGGAGCACAAAGACAGTCGATTTAGATTTGTGAAAGAGGACGTAAACAAACACAAGTCAGACTATTCCAAATACCAACATGACTTCATTGACTTAAGCCAAGTACTGTGATATCTGTAAGCTTCTTGAGCTACCTGAGTACATGTCTAGGCTGCAGACATAAGTAGACATAACAGCGGACATAATTATACACGCCACTCGGGGTGTTACCGCCAGAAGAAAGAACCCGTTGAGTTTAGGACAGGTGACACGCAGGACACGATCCCCGGTCTCCTGAGTGAAAGTCCTGTGTTTTTTTTTTTTTTTTTTTTTTTTTTTTTTTTTTTTTTTTTTTTTTTTTGTTTATTAGTCCCCAATGGGGAAATTACTGCACTACACTCTGTGTACACACTTTTTGTTAGTACTCACACACAGGCCTGAAATACACACACATGCTCCGGACCTATACATGCACTATACATGGAGAGATGTCAGAGTGAGTGGGCTGCCAGCTGAACCAGCGCCCTGAGCGGTCGGGGGGTACGGTGCCTTGCTCAAGAGCACCTGGCAGTGCCCAGGAGGTGAACTGACATCTCTCCAGCCACCAATCCACGCTCCCAACTTTTTGGGTCCATACGGGGATTTGAACCAGTGACCCTCCGGTTCCCAACCCAACTCCCTATGGACTGAGCTACTGCCACCCAAATGTCCCTATATGGATTTTCCCCCTTTCATACTACTAGCTACTGCATTAATTCACATGCTATTGCCAAGTAATGTAAGTTAATGGAGGCTAAACGCCATTGATAAACACGCTAAAAAGCAAGGGTGCGTCTTGATAACACACCAATAACGGCATACGAATGTCATACATACGCCATTTCCTGAGATCAGTCTGTAAATTCAGTTCTTTTATAACTTTGGACATGCAAACACGCATAGCTGCCTTGTGCAGTATTAATTCAGCATCTTTTTACATTTCTCAGCCTTTTTAGATGTATGAACAAGAAAGAGGACTCACCAGAGACGACTGAGCATGCTGGTTATCACCATATTCAAGATAACAAACTCTTCCCATTTCATCTGCTGCTTTGCCAGTCTGAAACACACATTGCTTAAGGAAAAAAAACAGCGGTAACATCCAGAAGATCGCCAAACTTAATTCAGACTAGGAGACTCAAAGTTGCAAAAACAAAACAGAGTCTCTCTCCAGAGATTACCATCAGCTTACTCTTTGGGTTTCTGAGTGGTGGCGCCTCTGAAAAGGATACACGAAAGCTCTGCTGCAGCGATTCAATGTGCAGCTCATCAGCTGGGCGGCTCCAAGCACTTTGAGACTGAGCCACTCCAGCATGGGTTGACTGGGGACATCACACTCACCAGCCTTGATGCTCAGTCCTCTACACGTAACACACACACACACACACACACACACACACACACATGCATCAATACTGATGGCCACCCTATGGTTCAGGCTCCACCACTTCTCAGTGTAACTTTGTGCTCTTCTTTAACAACCTTCTTTATCAGATTGATACTCATTTTGTTACTCTTGAGTAGAGTTGGGCGGTATCCAAATTTTGATACTGTCAAACCTCCTCCCTATTTTACCGCGGTATACGGTATTACAGTGACTAATTAAATATGATGAAGCAAGACTCAAACTGTTGGCTTGTGCCTACAGCGTTCAGAAACTGAATACCACACACTAAGACTGAACCTCCTCTCCCTTCTCATTAGGTCGGAACCCCAAATGCTGCCAAACTGCAGAAGTCCTGTTCTTCTTTGAGACCAGGCAACCAATACGGCTTGCTACATACCTTTGAATTCTTTTGGGACACAGCTCTGTCAGCTCCTGAAGAGCAACATCAAGCTTCATGCTCTTCAGCCTGTTTAAGCATTGTTCAACCTGTGAGAGAAATAAGACAATGTATGTAACATGTAACATGGAAATGACAAATCAGTTAGTTCTTCACCTTTTGTCAGTTCCACGGTGAAATTCACGTGAATCCAGAATGACATGGCATGACCAGGCTCAAACAGAGCACACATCCCGACCTGGCCAGATGTGGAAATAACGACCCGGAGTCCTCACCTGCTTTAACCCTTTGAACGTCTTGTTGCCTCTGGAGCTGTTGTTGAGGAAGTACAGCAGCTCGTAGAGAACTCGTACCTCCGTTTGAAGAATCTCACTCCGAATTAGCTTAAGCACCTTGTCATTTTCCACAAGCAGGGCTCTAACACTTGCATCTGCAAAACAGCAAAAACATGTTTGCATCACAGTTACATTCAACGACACAAGTAGATCAACACTGCACACGTGGGTTGCAAGCATCGTACACCGGTATAGAGCATTGAGCGCAGAGTTTTGCCCCGGACATCACGTAACAAAATCAACATAAGTGTTGCCAAATCAGAACGCGAACACTAATCGTACCTGTAGTTGAGCTGAAATGTACACGGACACTAGAAACAGCACCGGGAAAAGCAATGTTTACCCTGTTCCACGGTTCTCCTGCCATGCTTCCCTAGGATACTTCCCGTAGACAGTTACCACAAAACATGCGGATGTCGGCCAGCCAATTGTATTCAACTATACTAAATACGTCAGAGTGCCTTAAAGGCACAGTAAACACAGTGAATTCGGTTGCATTTCTGACAACAGTGAGTGAAACAACTAATGTAGAGATTAACCTTCACCCTTGTGTTGTCCTGGAAGGGTTTCCACCGAATTTTTTGGGGTGTTTTATTCAATCAGATAGCATTTGAATTCTTTTTTTTCTTTCTTTTTTATGATTTCAAAACAGTATCCGGACTAAACTTTGACATACCCATCTGTGAACCACTCAACATCCTCTGATCTTAGCTATTAGTCAAAATAATTCATAATTTCTGCCTTTTTAACTAAACTAACTTGTGTATAATTTGATTTAAATGGTTTGTTGACCCTGAATTCCAAGAACAAGCGTAAAACCTGTTACTAAACAAGCACAGGTTTAAAGAAACTAAAAACAAGAGCATGAAAAAAGTAAAAAATAAATCAGAAAAAGCTACAAAAACATCAGAAAAGCACAACAAGAATGTTCAATTTCAATTCTGACCTGGAAGGACAAGGTCATATTTAATGGGAAGACAACACGAGGGTTACTCCCATGATCAACCTGGTGTGTTGGTTTCATGAAATAGCTTTAGTTCTCACTGAGGTCACTAAATCCCCTGTAAACTGTGAGGAAACAAATACATGCTTACAAAATCAGAAGTAAGCCTTTACTTCACATGGCGTGGGCCTACAGTACAATCAGACTCAATGGGAAATCGGTATCATTAAGGTGAGATTGTGAGCACAAGCAAAGAGTTTCTGGCTGGGGTGGTGTGGGTGACCAGCAAAACAGGCTTAATGTTAAGAGTGTAAGACTTTTTTTTTTTTTTTTTGGATTGCACTGGGTCATTCCTTTATGTAATTTCTGATTAAAAACGCACAAATCGACTTGACCACATTGTGTTAAAATATTTATCCTTTATTCAACTAGTAGAAAGAACATGACAAAACTAAGAAAATAAAACATCCGATAATATAGATGAATTTATTTCCCTTGTTTACTCAACCAGGTGATGACATGTGAGTTCACTTCATCTAACACAGAATCCTCCGACCTTCCCTTCACGGTCAGTCCATGGTTGCCTCCTTTTAGCCAGAACACCTCTACTTGACCTTTCATTTCTTTGATCATCCCTTCAAAAAGGACCTGAGCAAAGACAGAAAGCAACAAGCAAAATCACTACTGGGGAAAAATGTCAGGTCATAAAAAACGAGACATTGCACAGACTGGGACAATAAGGATTAATTGAATAGTTAGAATCTAGCACATGTAACGTGGCAGGACATTGTCCATACTAAATAGTGGAGGACTGGACTATAGAATCACAACAATACAAGCTTTCTGCAAGTATCATAGAGAAAATAACAGAATATACATGAAAGAATATAAGAGAAAACTGTATACATGCACACCAACTAACATGGTCTAGCCTTACTGCTTACCTCCAACAAATATGTGCCTTATGGTAAACTTCTGTAAAGATTTCAAGTATTCCTAGGGATAAAGCACAAGTGTGTACAGCATCTTACCGATTCTAAATCTGAAGTAGCATAGAAAGAATAAAATAGTGACTGCTATTTTTGAATGGATGAATGATGATGCTTACCCACACTGCACGGTAAGCCTTCACTCTATAACCCAAGTTTAAACCTTTGCATGTGAAACGGAGACAAAGGGAGCCATCTGCAGCTAAGGCTTGCGCCAGAGAAACCAGATGTTTGGAGTTCATGTCTCCACCAGCCCCATGTGTGAGAATGACAGCGGTGTGGACATCTGTAAGTGAAGCAGGGAAACACAAGGCAGCATCCAGATACTTCGACCCAAATGGCACCTTCACTGTGTCCTGAAAGACAGTGTACAGTCAGTGAGCGCTATCTCTAGACTGACGGTTCAAATCAAGCAGGGTATCAACAACTGTGGGAATGGATTCAGTCTACTGTGTAATTAATAGATATACAACAGAACCACTCATCACCGTAATCATCAGTGTAACTTAGCGTAACAGCTTCAGGTATTATAACGAGCTACGTTAGCCGTGTCTACGCACGCTTAATCGTAGAACTGGATTTATTCATCCAGTTACGTTCACTAGCGTCACTTTTTTGCAGTTGGAAATATATTTACCTCATCAAACGTGTCCATATGAGATGTTTCTTCTCTGAAATGAGTAGAGTTGAACCTGGATACAGGCGACTGATGAGACTGACATCTACTGTTCAGGAGGGATCATTACAGCTTTACTTCTGCTACTACCACACGTCAGCAACTTAGTCACGTGGCACAGATGGTTTTCCTTAAGAGGGGTCAGCTCCAGAACAGAGCTGGACGAGGTTCTTTATCTTGCCTAGGCTACCTACATTTTTTATTTTTTTTTATTTTATACTCACAGAGCTCCAGCATTAGTCATACCGGATTCGCCGGATCTTCTAAGAATTGGGACGCTGTTATCAATCGAGTATTGATTGGTCGGGAGGCGGTGCTCTTACACCAGTTGACCTCTAATCTCCAACCGGACCTGCTCCCAACCAGTTTAAGTGTTCAGCATAAATTACCACGGCGATTTAACCCGGTGACAACTAATCCACCGTCGGGATACAGGAAACCCCGGGCTGGACCTGAAGTCACCTCGTTAACAACAGATCTGGCTTCGTAGTAGTAGGCCTACATGACCAGTTTGTTGACACAGTGGCTTGAAATGACATCAGAGTAAAAGACCCCATGCCTGAATGCTTGAGTGTGTGATGTCACAGGATGGAGAACCCACAACACCCTGTCCCACAGCCTTTTAAAGTGGCTTTTGCAGTGGGGTTGTGTGTACGTGTGTGAGTGCATTAAACCAGAGATCTTCAACAGGAGGTCCGGGACCGCTCCTCAGAGTTACCGCAGAGGGGCCACCAAAACAATGTTTTTTTTCCAAAAAGTAAAATGTCTTAACATGAATCCAATATTTCATTAGAAAATATAAATCAACGTGTTTATGAAGAAAAAAAAAAAACACCCTCATGATAGGATTACTAGTCTATAGGTAAGGTTAGTCACTAAGATAGTCACCCACAGATCCAGTTCATGTTAATTCAATGTGCCAATTGTACTGTATGTTTAACATTAAAACCCAATTCATAAAACCATGGCTTTTTGTAGCGTAGTATTCTTTACACTAAAAATGTATATATAAAGGCTTTAGGACGCCCTAAACGTTATTGTAGACCAAGTTTAATATGCAACTTAATTTTACAGACAGGGTCCCTGCTCCGTCTCTCTTTCAGTTAAGCGGTCCTTGGCTTAAACAAACAAACAAACAAACAAACAAACAACCATTGATCCCTGTATTAAAAAACAGTAGAAAAAAGAACATTTATTTTTAACATACAAAAAGAAAGATATTTATTTTAAAAATGAGATGTGATATCCATATCAATAAAAGAATGAACTCTTTTTGGCGGTACATCAGATATGAAGGCTTGCTCTGTAAATGGATGACAGGTCAATCAAAGTTCATCCTTTGCCTGAAAAACAAACAAAAAGATTTTTGTTGCATATCGTTTGGTGACATCACATAATTCCCATCATAGCTCCATCATATCAACCCGAAAAGAGGTTGAATGGGTCAGAGTTATTGAAAACGCCAGTGTGGGTGTGCAGTACTCTCAATAATTTGTCTAATATTTTGTTTAATAAGGCGCAGTGACACATTACCTACACCAGAGGGAGCCCCACTCTGTAAATTGGAACAGTCTTTAGTACTAATTTTAAAACTGTATTTTTCCAATTACTATTACCTTTGAAACGCTCAAACCCAGCAACGTATTTGCCACAGGTAGAAGCTATACTAGTTTACCATGCAATTTATCACAGCTTCTACTTTGCCTTTGAGTTCTACCTCTAAGCATTAGGCAAACCTTGCACTAACTACATCCATGTTAACAGTTTAAATGGACGTCACTTGGAATATTCACCTTGTGCATGGCATACAATGATTTACTGTATTGTGTTTGGCAAAGCAGCACTTTTTCTGAGTTTTCTAAAGTGCATCTTTGCAAACAATGCAAGCTTGGGGTGTAGGAAAATATATCAAATCTACAGAAGAACACCAAGCAGCCGCTTATAGCTTCTGGTTTAGGTTCTCACTGGTGGTGTTACTGTGGTGTCTTGTCTAATGCTGTAAGCTCAGGTTAGGTGAAATAATACAAAGTCACTCTGATGCAAAGGAAACTCAACCTTACCTTGGTCCTGTGGCAGGAACATGGGAACAGGTCCTCACTGGGCTGCTCTACAAGCTCCATGCCTTCACGAATCTTGGGCTCTGTGATCTGGAGTTTGGCATACTCCTATAAGAAGAACATTGAACTTAAAGGCAGTGAAAGAGATCCAAATATTTACAAATATTGCATTAATAACACATTTTTCCATCATGTGAAACTATTTCATCACATAAATAAGGCCCCACAGTGCCTGAGGACCTCGACCCAAGTGTAGAAAGGTTACCTGAAAAAGTTTGTAGTAGTAACAGAATATGCTGTTTCCCATAAGGTAATTGCGGGCAAACTGCTGACCTGCCAGTGCAATTTTCAGTGCCTGAAAGACAGCAAAAATCCAGGCAACTTGGTCTTTTAAATTTAATAAGAGAAAATATACTCAATTCTTACAAAATGTTGCAAAATAATCTATGTTAACTTTGAAGAGACCAATAAATGAGCACAAAGTGCATATAGCATTTACAGCCAAACGTAATGGGCAATGCCAATAATCAATATTATCATCACCTCTTCATCATGGTCACGAGCCCACTGGATCTTTTCCAGCAAGTCTCCAAGGTCCGCCCTTATTGGGATGTAGTGCTCCCACGGCCGAAGCTCATTGTAGAAATGCTCGTAGTAGACTGAATCTTGCTTTAGGACCACACTGTCTCCTGCTAGTAGGTAGGGCAGTCGATACGCTGCCACAGTACCGTCAATGTTTATTTGGTACTTGTACTGTTGGTGGACATGAAATGGAAATACAAATTGAGTTACTTTTTCTTAACTTCTGACCTGCTTAGTAAGGCCAGCTAGAAGAAATGACAACGGACGAGGACTAAATCATATTTAACACCATAAAGAGTAAGCCTTGGCACACTATCAGGCACATCAACTCACAGCTAGTGTGTCATGTTACGCAGCAGAGAGAGCTACATCCCATCAGGGATGTCTTTTTAGCAACGTAGATAATGTAAATAGGTCCAGTATTCCCTGGCCCTTGAGCACTTTTTGATCCATCATCTCCTGAGAAAAATATCTAGGTCTTTACTTTCCTTAACAGACACTAGTTACTTAAGCTCTCTGATCTTTTGTGCTAAGCAAATTGGCTACACTCAGCTTATCTGAGGTCGTTTGCTGAAAATGCCTCCCAAATACAATTAGCTAAAAGCTGCAAAGCCAGTTAAGTGTTAATTCTTACTGGGTCAGGTAGCACTAGCATCTCCTGCCCTTTCCGTGATTTTACTTGTTTCAATGTTATTCAAGAATATCACTTATTGAAGACTGCCGAGATATTTAATGTTTTAGTGAAATGAGAAACCAGCCACACCGGAGCACTCTCACCTTGAAAAAGTCAAAGAAAGAAACATGTTTGACCAGAGGCCCATAGAGGCTCTCATCGTGTTTGAAGAAGAAGAAGTTGGTAAAGGCAGCATCTATCATGTTGGGTTGTGCCCTGGAGAGCTTGACCAGCTCTAGACGTTCCTGACGACTGTCGCGGCCCCTCCAGAAGGCTGTGGAATTCTTCTCTTGCCATGATGGCCCTGTGTTGGCCTGCACTGACATCATGTCCAGACTTACTCTGTTCATTGGATTGGAAGTTATTCATCTCAGCGTTGGTCAAAGTTATAGACTCATATATGTAGGTAATGACAAGCAGAATCATAAACTTCAGTGCCCATTTACAATTTGCCCCCACACATTTGCTTTCGCTTCATAAAAAAGTACTTCACCAGTTTATTGTTGCAGTAAATAGAATAACAACTACAGATGTTAGTGGACACACCTGGTGAGCGAGTATCCCTCATTACAAAGTGAGAATTTCTGCAGGGCAAAAAGTTAACGTATGTGTTATATGGAGAGGTGTTGGCGTAGTCTAAATGTAAAATAAAGATTTGCTAGCAAACTTTTTTTCTTTGTCTGTCACACACAAATTGGCCATCATGCAGTGCATAAAAATGCATGAAGCGATGCTGAGGATATAATGAGTGTCCCGACACCGGTTTATTTTGGTTCCACATTATTCAGTCTGCTCTGTGACAGTGCCACGGTTTAGTCTGTGTACACAAGCCCCCACTGCCATCTGCTTGTGTAGGAAGATCACATTTTAAATCATCTTTATGACTGCAGGACTGCAATGTGTCCAAGCTGACTACGACTCCTGCCCTTCATAAGGAACCAAGCTACAAACTTTTTGGAGCCTGCAGGCCTACAGGCAGAGAGAAGTTGAAACTTAAAGGAACATTCCACTGACAGTGTTATCTTTAAGGGTGCCCAGGTGTGATTCGTGCTACTAGTTACACAGCGGTGACTGTGTAGACTTTTGTACAGACTTGATAACATAGCTTACTCTACCAACTACAAATCTTTTACTTTAATTTCAATTAAATGGATTATCCTATTTTATGGATGCACAGCCTTACCTTCCCATGGTCTCAAGGACAGACTCGGTCAGGTCATAGGTGGGCATGACAATATCTCTAGTATTGTTGGAGCCACACCAGGAAAAGATAGGATGAATCTTCTCAGTGGGTTTCCTCTTCTCCAACGGCCAGTCACCCAGGTTTACAAAGAACTCGATATCAGGGAGCTGCACCTGTACGTACAACACAACATTAGTAGGGTGTGCAAGATCATATCGTTCACAATAAAACCAAGATCATTTTTATTTACAATATGAAACAATTCACATCATAATAATGGCAATATTCCGACGTGTTGATGTAATTGCTTGTTAATTCTGCCACTTAAAGGTGTGCACTTTGTTGCACTATTTATACTGTCTATAGATTCTGAATCTCACTATGAGTTACTGTTGTTTGCAAACTAAAGAACTGAGATCTTTTTGTTTTTACTGAATATTTGAAGGCAAACTGTTAACGTTTATGCTTCCAACTATAACACACACACACACATATACATATATATATATACATGTGTGTGTGTGTATATA
>NC_048417.1:20569604-20580088 GCF_013103735.1 Etheostoma cragini | reverse complement strand
ATATATATATATATATATATATATATATATATATATTTAAAATGAGGTGGCTAATCATAGCACATGTTAGCGCTAGCATGCTAGCTCATTCTCAATGGCAAAACACTGCTACAGCACACACTAGTTCACCATAATCTCCAAAAGAACTACTTCCACGTCCCTGTTCTGCAGGTATTCCATAAGTGCCCCTCGTTTAGAAAAAGTCTCCCAGCTAATCCTGCCTTGGACTGACCAAAGTCGGTTGGTCCAAAAAGTTATTTAGCTGATGGGATCTTACCTAGCTATTGCGCATGTGCAACTCCCAACAAAGATAGTGTAGAAGTGAGATGTCTCACACTGTAGCTAAAACAGAAACCTAAACACACAGGGTGAAAACAGGATCTGCAGCAATGTGCAGTACAACAACTATATATGGTGTTTTTCTTTTTTTATAAATGAAACAATGTAAACCTTTTCTGGAACAACCTCAAAACACAATTATGAACCTGAAAAATGAGCATAATATGGGCGCTTTAAGAAGAGCTTACCTTTCTGGTGAGTGACAAGAGGATGGCATCCATAAAGATTCTGAAGCCCACATGCTCTCCAAAAGTTCTAACGTAGACCTAAAGAGAATTTAAAAAAAAAAAAAAAAAAAACTATATCAACATAAAAACATCACAGGAGTGTTCAGGAATAAACTTGTATGCCTAACTGCAAAATCTATCTGTTGATGAAGACTGTGAATTGGGCTTGTATTGTCTAAGACTAGCGTTTACAAGGTCAAGAACAAACTTTCATTCCTACTGAAGGAGTTCATTAAGTTATATATAGAAATATAGACAGTTGAAGAAATGTGTAATTGCTCATTGAAAATTTACGGCTACTAAAATTTGTTTAGATGCTCAACCTGCCTCAAAAATGTAGAAATTACAAATGGGACTGTAAAATACAGACAACTGGTAAATTACTGGATGTTCCCATGTAATGTCTGTGGCGACAGAGCTTTTGACGTATCACTATTACAGGAACCTGGATCGATGTCCACGTGGTATTATGGGAAAATCAAAAACCTGGTTGATAGACTGTTCTTACAGGTGTGTCACGTTGCTCCAGGTTCTTCTGGCCTCTCTTTACCTTTTTACATGTCTTTCTTTTTGATGTTACCTTCCTTTAAATGGTTGTTCTTTTCTTTAATGTTTCATTTATTTTACTGCACTGTAACTTGTATTCTTGTGTTTTATCTATTTTTATTTTTAACAGTTTATTCCTGTGTTTTATCTTTTTTTTTTTAAACTGGTTTTATGTGAGACATCTTGAATTGCCCTGTTGCTGAAATGTGATATACAAATAAATCTGCTTTGCCTTGCCTTGCCTTGCCTTACATGGTCCTAATTACTATTCAGCCCAAAGAAATATTACCTGGTATTACAATACTATACTTTGGTATTGTGGTATTTGTAAGAGAAACAGGGCGATTTCTGTGAAATGACTTGTGTGTAAATGTTATTTAGACCAACATATCGGTTTTCTGTTGTAGCAGGCTGATGCTGGCTTTTTTACTAAAAATTGAATATCCACCACTGCTCACTTAATCTTTTTTTTTTTTTTTTAAATCACCCCCAACCCTCACTGTAACCCTAATACATCACCATTTTGTTGATGTAGTGATGTGCCATTTCATAAGCTGTGGCATAACTGCATACCTAATATTTTCTTCATGAGGATTTTTGACATTTGCGGTTCATCTTATTGTTTCCCCCCATTCTGTTTGTTTTTTCTGGTGTCCTAGGTGTGATGCACCTTGTTGTCTTGAACAGTATAGTGGCAGAGGCTTTGTCTCTGTCCAAAGCGTTGTGGGATCTCCTGTGCATTACGATCCGGGTCAACACTTGCATAGAGGGCCAAGTCCCTTTCGATCTGAGGGAAGGACTGAGGACAGTGCATGTCGGCCTCCCACACAGGACCACTGGGCTGGGGACAGTCACAGCCCTCATGGTAGACTGAACCTGTGGAGCAAAAACACAGACGCATTATGAAGATCCTTTTCTTTTACCTGCCTTAAACATGTGCCATTTTAATCAGGCCAGAACAACACAAATCTAATTTTAAAACACGTTATGAGTCGACAACTTGGATTGTGTTCTACCTTTGAGAATGAATGGTGACTTGGCGACGTGCTTGTTCTTGAGCAGAATGTGGATGTGAAGGTCAGTGTAGGTGGCATACATTCTGTAGCGAACCAGGAAGGAGCCATCCTTACGATCCAGGACCTGGATCCAAATCCTGGTGAACTGCTCCACCGGAGACACCATCTTCACTTCAAAGGTCTTCTCACCAGGTGATGTTGTTAAACTGTGAGGGAGAAAACATGGAGAATGTGCTGCTACTGTTAAAAGAGAGCAGAGCCAGAAGAATACTAGCATGCTGGCACACAATTGTGCGCGACACTGACTCAAGCGGTGATACCAACTGATTTCAAATTACAAGTCGTACATTAAAAACCAAAATCTTTTGTTGCTGATATAATTTCATGGCTTCTCGTTATTGGAATGCTGCTATTGTCTCTCTTGTGTTCCAACAGACAACAATAATGTAGTTTTTTGTCGGAGGCATGAATGGAAGAGAAAAACTGATCTACATGTGAAAGTGACACCCAATGGGTGGGGTGACCCAAATATGAGAATATTTGTCTTCCCTAGAAATTATAATCATAAAAGTTGAGGGTTGTTGTATTTAATTCCATTCATTTTGTGAGGAGAAAAATAAATATTTTGTTGTACACTGAAGAAAAGTGTAAGCCAAGGCAAAAATTAAAACTTATTGGGGGCTGGATGTTTGCTAATTTAAGTTGTTCAGGAATGATAAAGATACAATTTTACTCTTTTTGTATTTTAAATAAAATTAAGAGACAAAAAAAAACCTTATTTACACATATAAACAAGTTAGAGAAACGATTTTCACTGACATAAAATACATTATGTTGCTCAAACGGTCCTTTTTTCACATAACAGAACCTAGAGAAGAATGCTACGTGGATTTGAAAGCAACATGGCTCGCCAATAACATTTTACAGGTTGTTGCAACTGAAATACGTACTGGCTGCATAAAGGGCAATTTGCAGGCCTTACGCTACTTACTTCCGCCCCGAGCTGTCCACCGCCTGTACGTAGAAGAATCGAGCTGGAAGGACAATGTTTGTCTCGAGTCCAGGTCCCCATACTAAAGTTTTTGCAGCACTGAGTACCGAGTCTGCATGAGCCCCTGTGAGTTCATGCCTGAACAGATCCAGACAGAAGAACAGCAGCCACCACGCAAAAAGCCGAAGAGACATACCTGTCCAGAGTCCACTGTTAGCCCCTACTTTTCTCCTCAGAAAGGTTCACTACCCAAACTTGCCATTCTCGGTTTAAAAATGCCCAAACATCAAAAGAATGAGTATAAAGTAACGTTAACGCTAGCTAAAACTGTCCACTCCGTTTCCATTTGGAACAACACAACACAGCGGTGGCATTGCTAATATGTGGCTAACATACGCGCATAACTTTTGTTGTTTTAATATGCTTTCAGTAATACGAAAATTACCGTTAGCATAACCTGGTTTAAAAAATCCTTGTACAGTTTATAACTATCTGCAGAATGAACAGGGGCGTGAAAAGCACGCGCGATGTAGCAGTCTGATTGGTCACCAGTCCGCCAAATCTGGGTTTGATTGGCTGAAAGAGTAATCAACTCATGAATCTGATTGCACAGAAGTCCGGAAGTTAACTTAAAGGCTACTACCTTTAACTGTCTATGGCTACTTGCTGGGCGTGTTCTCTTGCATCAACATATCTTAGCATGGAACTGGACGGAGGGATTTGCTTGTAAAAATATTGCAAAGAATCGTATAATATCGTATATCCTTTGCTTAAGTGAAAGTAGAAATGCCACACTGTAAAAATCCTGAGTACTCAAGTACTCAATGTAGGAAAACCCCTTTTAGAGTAAACAAGTCATTCCTAATGCATCCATGTGTGAGAAGTATTTTACTGTTAGTGGTCGAGATGAAGCTGCTTTTAAATATGTTATATACTGTTGTGTAATTTAATTATAGTGTTAGATTATATAAATTTGTATCTTATGTTTTGTGTGTAAAAATGTTAATTTGTAAAGTAACTGGTATCATAGCTGTAAAATAAATGTAGTGGTGAAGTAAAAAGGTTCAATAGTTCCCTTTGGATTCTGTGGAGTAGAAGAATAGATTGTCACTTAGTTGAAATACTCAAAAAAAACTCAACTAACATACTTCACATTTGTACTGCAGTATGGTACTTGAGTAAATCCGTTACATTTCCACCATGTACTGACACTCGTCTGAGTGTGGAGTACAGAGAACAAAAATGGATTAAAACAGTCCGAAACATTCTGGGCAAACATTACAAACTGCAGTGGATCCAAAATAATCTTATATGTATAGACTATTCAGGAAGATGTAATGTATTTATGAGAAATGCATGTAAGATCATTTTCTCACAGTATGCTTCTTATATAAAGCAGGTAAGTTACGTTGAAAATGGTAAAAAAAAAAAAAAATCTTGAAATAAACCATGCTGCACTTTTAGTTCAATGTAAGGAATCTTCACTTCCATTATGGGTGCTGCTTCTCAAACAAGCAGATAAACGATGTGGAGGAGCCCAGATGATTGTGTTGTAAAACAACAGCAGCTGATGGAGGCTAGTGAAACAGAGCTCTCAACTGTGTACATCAATGTTTATTTCATTTTGCTTTTGCATCAACATATTTTTCAGTTCTTTTTTTGTCAAGTAATTTCTATCACACTAGTATAATATCAATAAGAACAAAAAGTGGTAGAATCCATTTAAATAAGACAAACTTTGCTGCCATCATTGCGAAAACCAGAGAATTTTTTTTTTTTTTTCGGATACTACAGTGTGAAGAACTACCGAGTTCCAGTGATTTAGACAGAGCCAGAATACCAGATAGTACAGTACCAGCATTAACAGGTACAACATATACAGAGAAAAATATCCCAAGAATGTCTTTATCTTATATTGTTTTTTGTTTCAACTTTCTCTCAAGATTGAACTGTACAATTAATAGAAAAACCAAAAACATACTAACAAAAAACATACTAACAAAACACCCTGTCAGTAGAAGTCAGATTTTTTTTCTTTTTTTCTTTTGGTTGTGTTTTTTTGTTTATTTTCTCTGGCATTGAAAGGACTGCACTGAACACAAATCTCATTGACGGTACAGAGATATGAGAGAAATTCATTTTTTTTCACATGTTTAAGACACCTAATTGAATCAAATCCCGTGTAATTCCTGATATCTGCGTGGTGCTGATTTAGAATGTCAGGAGATTTGGGTTTGGTCAAAACAAAGTAAAACCTCTGCAGCCTGACATGGAGCAGGCGGAAATGACTAGTCTATGCTAGTAATGTAGATAGATTCACTTGTTCCTTTTTTAGGTTTTGAGTCTAAGTGTCGCTGTGCATATTTTATTTGGGAGTGCCGTCAACATGATCAAGGCGCAACGCTTTATATATGTTAATGCTCATGTGGATAAAGGCCTGATGTGTGAGAAATGGATATCAACAATCCTGTTTGGTTTTTCAGATCAATTCAAAGTACAGACAAATACACAAGAACAAAATATCCTCCTCAGTTAATGTTGTTTGCCCGTGTCATGTGGCTTCCCATTGACATGTACAACACAATCACAATATGATACACAACCATGTATCATGAAACATTTGTTGTTTTAAACATACAAGAGCCTTCTGTGGGAAAGGCCATCACCATCAAATATAAGACCCGGACAAGAGGATACCATAGTCATCAAGAACAATATTGAACGAAAAAAAGAACATATTTGCCTTCATTTGAAATTGTTGCAAATGTACATAGTTTCGTCACTGACATCTGAACATCACTGGGAAAAAAATACTGTTACTTCTCCTGAACCTTCTACTGATAAACAACTCACAAGGGAGCTGGTAGCAGTTAAGCGGATGTGATTCCAACTCCTCTTTGTAATGCTGCCACAAAGACATTGACAATCATTTAAAATTATTGTTTGTGATCATGGAAAGAGAACTGCTCAGGTTTAACCCTGAAAACACATGAACCACAACTTCTAAAAGACTGAAGCTGAGAGATGGGAGGGTATCATTCATGTTTGATCACTTTGGAGTCCAGTTGTTTGACATCTGTGGCACTCTCTCTTCCTCACACACACACACACACACACAAACACACACAAACACATACCCAACCTAATGGCTCACTAAACTTGTACATCAGACAAACAAAAAAAACACCCTTATATTTTTCTTTTCACAAAGAACACTGATTTCTTTGACTCTGATGAATGCCCTCTATGGCCACCTCCCAGCACTATATCTCATCTGTTCTGATCAAACAGAAAACATACAACTACCACATGTTAGCTCTTTGTTAGTTTACAGTGAGTAGATTTACTCATCTTGTTTTTTATGGCACGTGAATAGTATATAGGTTCATACTATAGCTATAAACACACTGTGTCCAGAACACGCAGTTCAGTCTTCCAGCCTTAGAATACTTCCCACACCAATCTGTTCTTTATTTTCATACAACTGTAGTTGGGGAGTGAGATACTTCTCATCATTATTTAATGTTTTTGTAAGTAGTAGCAGCTACTGCCGCTGCCAAAATGTGAAGTTAGTCTGATCAGACTGTACCGAAGTAAGTGTAAATCATACGGATTTGTTTGCACTGTGCAGCCCAGAGTAATTGGTAAGAACTTAGTTCAGCATTATTCTAAGTGTGTGTAGAGAAAGCTAAGTATGTGCATCTATATTGTAGCATTTAATATTTGCTGAGACTAATAACAAAAATGTTAAATAAATAAAAAATGTAAATAAAGAAGAGAAGGGAAAGGAACACAAGTTTTGGCTTAATAGCAATGCAGGTATACATTTCCCTTTTTATATATATAGCTTTTTGTCAATATTTCAAAAAATATAAAGTTTTTCATAGTTTCTGTTGTTGGCTTACATCATTAAATAAAATGTTTTTTTTATTTTTGTATCTCCTGTTAAAGTAGCATGCTGCTTTTTAATATGGCAGTTGGATATTTTTAATAGTCATCCATGTTTGTTTCATGCAATTCTTGTTGGTTTCTTAACTTTTGAGTATCTACACAGAGAGGTCCAGAAAACCCAACCACACATATCCCACACACACTCATAGACAGACATATTGGATATTTCCAGTTCCATCTTCAATCCTCCAAATGCCGCCATACACTATTCTCATTCTTTCCTCATCACTACCTGTCTAGACAAGGAACTAACACTTTCTCGTCCTTTAACAATGTGACAGTGCCGTAGCCAGTCCAGAAGCCGTGAAGACAAAGACACTCTTGAGTCTTTCTTTCACTGCTCTTATTTGTAGAGTGAAGGTCCCTGTCCCGGCATAACTCTCCCAGCAGTCCAAGGGCAGCCTCGGCTCTCTTTACTGCTATTACAACTGGTACCACTTCTTGTCCTTGCACTTTAGCATCACCTGCAAAGAGATGAGGTCACATATAGTCGATGGTGAGAAATAATTTGTCACTGCTTCATTTCTTTTGGAGTAAGAGCACGTTATTATTACATAGTTTGTATTACAGCTGTTAGATGTAGAATTTTTAAACACCAGTATTTGGCATTTTAAATATGACATCATCCTTTTTAGGGACGAGAAGAGTCAGCACAAATATGTGATTACTTATGTGATTACTTTCTTAGAGTACTGTACAATATTATAAAAATTGGGAATGGGCTGAGGACAATGGAGCTCATTTTCTTTTTTGCATAATTAATGAGATATTTGATCTAAATAACAGCTATATTGTGTAAGAACTAAATTTATGGAGTTTCTTCTATTACCGTTTACCATTAACAGAAAGACATTTTTTTTAACTTAGATTACAAGAGATTGAATTTGATTATCTATGTTTTTTTTGGGTTGTGTGTAACATTTTGCGCATTCATTTTTATAAACTTGTTTGTACCTCATGAGCGTGTTTGGAGAAAGTTTCTGCGCTGGTCATCATTAGGGCGGTTCGCTCCTCCAGCTCTCCCAGCCTTTGGCCTCTCTCATCCAGAGCAATGCGCGCCCGTGCCAGATCACCCACCACTCCGCAGGCCGCCACCTTCATGCCCTCCATCCCCGCCTGCCCAGGGATATGCTGGGCTAGACTACGAGAACCCTTCCCAGCTGCTGCCTCACCAACTGTCAACGACATCGGGTAAAAAAAAGTGACAGGAGACATAGAAATATTATTATTATTATTATTATTATTATTATTATTATTATTATAAGAAGCACATTCTGGGTTACTATTCTAGTTATGAGGGATTTTTATCCCTTTGCTAGTCCTACAGTTCCTTCTTAATCTTGATGTATTCATTACATGTAACATTTGTAAGGTGAAGTAGTACAAACTAGAATGAAACTCTTCATACAGAGGAAAAGGGAGAAAAGAGAAACACACGCACAGAGCTCCTCTCTGTCAAAGTTATGAGAATTTCCTCCAAAGAAGCCCTTTAGGAAGCCTCTGTTCTGGGCTTCTGGTGTTTCTATTGGTGTAAACAGCTCCCCCAGCATTTCCTGAAAGGATTGAAAATGAAGAAAAAAAAACTTCTTAGCAATTAATCCAATTTTATTAAAAACAATTCTTTCCAACTCTGTTCCAGGAACATGTTGCTGATATTTGTTCATGATGAGCTGGTCATCCTCGGTAGGGTTGGGTCAAAGTTACCTTCACTTCCTCTTCCCTTTATTACCTCTTTAACAAATGTACCTTTATGAAGGGGGAGAACCAGACCATAACCTGAGTAACTGCTGTTGCCTGTAGGTGTCACTATGGCAGCATCATGTTACAAGCTCCACTGATGTCTGTTATCAATAGCGAGTGTGCAGTGATGGCTCCTAAGAACAAACACGTCTATGACTGTAAATATGCCCATGTTTAAAAAACGTATGCAGGCATGCCACACACACACACACACACACACACACACACACACACACACACACACACACACACACACACACAGTAAAACTGTATTCACCCAATCAACCCAGTGGAGGTGACACATGACAAGTGTGACATTTCCCTTCAATGGCCTCTGTCAGCTCTTGGCTTCACCGAGGTTGGTAGTAATGGCACCTGTATATCACATAACTGCACCAATACTTTTCTCAACTAAAATGTGAGATGACAATAGCAATCTTAATCTGCACATCATACACACATGCCTGCATCCCTTTCCTAAAAACTAAATTCTGAGATGTTGCATGTCACAATGATAGATGGATTAAGAAACTGATATACAGTATATGTAAAATAGAAAATGGATCATTAGATAGATAGATCAATAGATCGATAGATAGATAAATGCAGTGCTGACCTGCAGGTTGTCACACATCTCCTGGCTGTATGTAATTCTCTGGATCTCTGTCGGGGAGCTGAGATATAATGCCTGACCCCCGTGGGTGAAGCAAAAGGTTCTTGCAATGCGCATGTCTGCAAGAGGCAGGTAATTAACATCCAAAAGCGGTCTAAGACTTGGCAAACTGTAGGAAAAGCGAGAAAAATAGAAGACAGAGTTAAACACCAGGAACAACCGCAACAGAACAACTGTACTCTGCAAGAAAATCTCATCTCTGGATTGTTCATCACAATATTGTGTCTATCTTTGGAACCCTGCCATTCATCTCATCATGTAACTCTTACAATTATAAATAAAACAAAATTCTGAAATGTACAAATCACACTAAAGAGATATCTCTAGCATAGGACAAAGTTACCACCAATTAGCATCCAACCAAACAGAAAAAAGTTATTCACACATAGATAATGTAGTTGGGTCAATGACGTGACGCCTACGTTTTCTGTCCAATTGCAGTTTCTTGAGCTTAACAGTTCAAAATTTCATAATAATTCACCATGTTTTAGTAAAATCAGTCCCCTCCATGAAACCATATGTTAATTTAAAAAATAATTTGGAATTATATATGTTTTATGTGCTTAAAGGGTTAAAATGTCATGTGGTGCGACCGTCCGACCATAACTGTTGGTTTTTAAACATCTTTAAAATCATTCTAAATCTTCCTAAATTTATTTTTTCTCCCTTTTGGCATATTTTCCAATGTGTTTTGTAATCCCATATGAAATTTCAGAAGTGTTGAACAGATATTTCCCCCATAGCATGCAACCAAATATTGTCCGAACCTGTCTCTTTTATGAAATATCATGTGGCGCGACCATCAAGAAATCCCTATTTCGGGACTTTTATTTTGAAATCCACTCAGAGACAGGAATCTGCACCATTCACCAGTTAGCAGAGAGCACATGGAAGAAGCAAGCAGGTCTGTAACCCTCTCTCCTTTTTTTTAGAAGTAATGTTTGTAAGTGCTGGTATGCAGTTTCCATATTTGGATGTCATGCGGTATGACCTCAAAAAGA
>NC_048417.1:20520950-20569504 GCF_013103735.1 Etheostoma cragini | reverse complement strand
CGAAAAAATACTATAGAAACTATTGTTTATTATATTTTAAAATTTGCCTCTTGAAAATCCTTATACGTCATTGACCCAGTTACATCATATGCATGATATGATCTGCATTGAAAACATTCTTGCATGTGGCATGAAGTAGTTTCAGGTAAACGGAAGAGGTTTTACCTGAGTGTCATGACGTGCCCGTTAGCACAGAAGCAGGCCAGGCACACACTGTTGCACACAGATACCACGTCGGCTCTCAGTACAAAGGATGACTCGGTGATGTTGTGGACAAAGAGGCAGGACTGTGAGGGCATCAGGAATACTTTGGCCTGCTTCTCGGAGCACACCACCGCCAGATGTCCCTCTCCACAGGTGTGCTGGGAGGATGATGGTGAAATGTGGACCAGCTTGCGCCTCCGCATTCGGTCAGGGTCCTCATGGGCGTTTAGGTCCCGCCAAACCTCGTAGGGGCTCTGAATGAGCGCTCCCATGCAGTCCAGGAAGCTAATGCGCAACACTGAGCCCTTCAGCATCAGGACAGTGCCTGGGAGTTAGTGGGTAGAGTCAACAGAGGGAAGAGGGAAGAAGGAAGACATGAAGTCTAAATGTAGTGAAGTACAATTTCCAAATCTACGACACATTACCAGAACCCCAACAACTGAACACTTTACTCCACTGCTCAAACAACTGCACTGGCTCCCTGTCCAATACTGTATTGACTTTAAGATTCTTCTTCTCACCTTCAAAGCCCTCCATAATCTTGCTCCTCCATAGGTCTCTGAACTCCTTCAGCCATACACTCCATCCCAAACTCTCTGATCCTCCTCTTCCTCACTGCTTTCCACTCTTTCTGCCCGCCGGTCCACAATGGGGTTTTGAGCCTTCAGCCATTCTGCGCCTTCGGAACTCCCTCCCGCTATTCATCCGTACCATAGTCTCTACCCACCTTTAAAACCTCCCTTAAAACCTACATATTCCAAAAGGCCTACCCCACGTGACTCAACTCTCCATCAAACTCATGGATAGATGGCTTTCTTTTTATTTTCGATCTCAATCTTCTTTAACGTGTTGGTTTTATTTGAATTATATTTGCCTTCTTAACTGTATTTTTGCTTGTTTTAACTGTAAGGTGTCCTTGAGTCCTATGAAAGGTGCACATATATAATATGTATTATATAAATACATTTAAGATGGTCCTAAATGCTAAAAAAAAATCTCAAATCAAACTAAATTCCAGCATCTGCACACCTATCTCCATTGCAACTTTGTTATCTAAGCTTTTGGTCAAACAAAGCGTGACACATGACGTTTAATAAAGAGTCTAATTTCATTGTCATCCATCCTGAAGCTTAGATGTTGTAAAACAATCCTAAAAGGTTCACATATGCATTTAGGAGCCAAGAATAATTGTTAATGTACTGTTTGCTACAGAGTAATCCAATCCATACATTCACTGTTGTCAAAATTTACAGTCCACAGGAACACTTTGGAACACATGGAGAGTTCAACAATACCTGCCTTTCTGTTTACCAATCTTTCATTGGAACTGAATCCGTGACCTTCCAATAATAAGCTTTCTTCTTGTGCGTTTAGTCTCCAGAGAACAACTGCTGCTTGAATCTTTGGGTCTATTGATGTTTGAACTGTGAGTGAGAGACCTTTTCTTCACACAGCAGGGTTTCTGGACTGGTAACGCAAGTTTGAGTAGCTCAGTTTTGTTCAGTCAGAGTGCAAACACAAAGGGGGTTTCAAAATCTATCCTTGTTATTGAGTACAGAAGGAAGTCGATGCAAAACCATGCATGACAAATGCCCTTTAAAGTTCAAAATTTCACTCTAATTGAAAGAAAATACTGTTTTTAGAAGCCTTTAAGTATGACTGAGACCAGGGGAGAGTTGAGCTTTTGAACGCTGCTCACACACTGCACTTAATTTCTGGGGAAATTTCCTGCTCTTATTTTAAAAGCCTTGCATTACAGCAACATTTCTCATATGTCTGAGTGGGCAATTTGTGTCAAACACACAAGTGGAGTTGAAATGAAAGCTAATGTTTTTGTCGTTACAGTAGATCAGTGTCCTGAGCCTTTTTAAGTGAGTGTATTCTATATCATTATTTGTGAAATTGCTAGTTCACATCACAGTAATATGCCTTACAAAAGTCTACTACGAGTGAAATCCAGATGTAGATGCTTTCATCAAAAATTGCACAGTAACTGCACAGCAAGAACACTCAACAGAGACAGACAGTTGGCAACTAGCTGGTGAACTTAGTGGGGCAATTAGCTTATATATTTAACTCTTGACCAAAATCGGACAAACAGAAGAAGACTTAAGACTGAAAATGGTCTTGCAGACATTGTTCTTGCTGTTGTGTCTCCCTCCTTCCCGTATGTCCTTTCTTTGTTTTAGTGTGGAAACATTTGATTGCAAGGAAGGATTGGGGAAAAGGTGCACTGTGCCTTCATTGGTATGTGTAGAGTACTTTTCTGTATATTGTCATCTAGACCAATGTTTTGCACTTTTGCTTATTTGTTTAAATGAATAAAATATAATTGCAAAAAAAGAGTGTATACAGTCTTGTCTGTATTTGTCAGGTAGTCAGAAACATAAAGTTTTTGTTCCAAACGAGCATTGTTTGCTATCAACTGCATAAGGTGGTAATATGTTAATATTGTGTTTTGATTTAGTCCTCGATGACAACATTTAGCCTTTTGTCTTTGGTTGAACCTATAAATATATCAATTGTAGTCTAAAGTTGATTGAACCTTTGCCGTATGCAAAGTACTTAAGCCCTTCAATAAATCAATTATTTGTATTTTGGTGTTTATGATTTCCTATTAGAACAATTCTGATCTATCAACTTATGTGTTACTATTCAAGTAGGCCATTATTTCTGGCTGTTATGTTAAAACTGTATTCTTTTCTCTTACTACTCTATTACTATTGTATTTTTGCACTCGGTATTGCTGAGATCTGCAAATACTGCCTTAACTAACAAACCCAAAGTTTAGCCAGATCATTTAAAGCACTTTTTTTGTTGGTAAAACCAAAAGTGAGCCCACGAAAAAAGCAAGAAACAATCTGTGTTTTTGTTTCAGGAAATTGTACATACAATTATAGCTAAAGTGACTAAGTGATGAAAACTTGTTGCAGTGCGACTTACCGCTGGGGCCGATGGTCACAGGTTCCTCCATCCTCTCCTCGTGATCGGTTGGAATGGACATTGGGATGAGCAGGACCATGCCTAAGCTAGTGCCCACCCAGAGGCATGGGGTGGGCAGGGTGTCACTCTTGCGTGCATAGGACTCTCCAAACTGCAGTGTGGTGACAGCTTCTTTGGTGTCGCGGTCAATGCTGGACACACTGGAACTGCGTGAACGGCTGAAGGAGTTTTCACGACTCTCTGTGGCAGCAGCTGCCAAACAAAGAAGCATGGTGGGCAGTGCACGATGCAAGAGGAGAGAGACATGAAGTGACGGCGTAAGAAAGGGGATTAAAAGAAGAAGAAAAAAAACAGAGAAGAGGAAGGTAGAGTTACAGGAGTTGTAGAAGGAACAGCACAGTGTGGAAAAGAAGAAAGGTGGCATGAGAGGACAAGCCGTTAAAGAGGAAAAAGGACACAGTAAGGAGGAGAGTGATAAGGAGCGCGGGTGACAAATACATTCTATAGGTCACATATAGTTTGTCTGCTGATTGTATGTAATGGAGAATACTGGAACAGGAAATACCTCTGAAAAAAAGTGTACATACAGTGTGATATACTGATAAGAAAAGTTATTTTTCATTATAAAGAAACACCTCGACAAACATATTTTTACAACAAACCCTGCACGTACACACATATACTTCTCTCTTTGTTTATTGAATATGCACATATTTTTATGCACTGACAAGATTCTATTCAGCGGCCTGGTGACACACTCAAATACACTGCCACTGCATGTAATCTCACACACAGACTCACACTCACACAAACACACGCAAAAAAACACACACCGGAATGCACATGCATACACACTGGCAGTTGCACCAAATTCCAAAACTCCTTTACCTCTGTTAGAGTGCTACCCATTCAAGTCCTACATTGGGTACTCAAAGCCTCCATCATAAAAGTATTTCTGTATTGCTGCATTTCTGAATTATTCAGAGCAAGGCAATGTGCAGTACTGCATGCCCAGCCTAAAGTTACACAAAGTGCAGACTTTATGTAAGAACAACTACAGATGGGGGCAAAGCATGGAATACATGTCAGGCTAAAATGAAAAGGGTTTAGACAGATGTCCAATGTTTGCGATTTTCAGTTGCTTTTTAAGACTTTATGAGTACCAAAATCTGTACAGACTTAACAAAAAACATCAACTATTTATGGGGGGCTTGGGGGATATACAGTGTACTGTATGCTGCCTGCAAACCATACACTATGCACTCGCCTCCACCTCGGGACAAGAGCAAGCACTTTAAGGCATGTTTTAGACGAAACAGGGCCACAGGACGGACTGACATACTGACTGACGGACGGACGGACTGACTGACGGACTGACGGACGTATAATAATCAGCAGGACAGCAGTTGATGGGTTTGTGGCCGAAGCCCCCTTACCTCTCTCACTCCAGCAGTAGGGGGCAGTGGCGTGGTGCTCGTCGTGGGAGTACATAGCAACTCCGTGTAACTGCTGAAGCATTGCCCTCCTGGACGCATAACCTATTCGTTCCCCACAACATGAATGCCATATAACAAACCACACCCCGCCATGACCCAAAAATCACACACACACACACAGCCGCCCAGCCAAAAAACAGACAAGACGGACAAATAAACAGCAGTACCAGAGAATGATGGAAAGAGAAAGACAGAAAGATGCAACTGAGTGTGAAGAGATTGTTTTAAATATATACAGAGTGTGACAGCAATAGAAGCCACTTGTCTATGTTTCTGGTGGCCACACAACCACTACTCGCTTATCCATCTTCTCTTTAAACCTTTTTTTCAGCGCCATCTGCTCAACTAAACCCTGTTGGCAAGAGTAGCAGGTTTTCTATGTAATGAAAACTCTGATATAGCATCTCTACATGCAGTCTAGAGGAGCTACTGTGCAGCACTGTTGCACAACAACCAGAATTTTGATACTGCTTTCTTTGATACGGCTGGAAATACAAAGTGTTTAGAGTGGATCCCAGTTTAAAACTTGATACAAAACTGGTGCAAGGAGTCAAATACAGAAGAAATTCTGGTTGATGGTTGTTCTCTGACTTCCCCACAGAATCGGAGCACCATCATTATATTAAGATATTTTTAGTACAAATTCTGGTATTGTGACAACATTGCTGTACAATGCCTCTGGCAGCCATAAAGACGAAATAGCCTTTCACTGTGAGTCTGTGTAGCAGCAGCTCGGTGTTGGAGTGTGTCACAGGAGTGTGTTTACATTGTGTGACAGAGCCTGTGGGGTGCTGGCTAATGAAAGTCAGGCACAGTGGTACTCTGACAGCACACAGGGACCCCTGGGGGGCCCTGACAGTGAGCTAAAGGCAGACGAGGCGGTATCAGGGAGGGGATAAGGGAAGGCAGACACTCCGGAGTGGCGAGACAGACAAAGTACCAGATTTATACAGTGGTAAATGCACATACACCCACACATAGTGTAGAGAGACAAGGACAGACACCTGGAGACTACGAGGAACCTTTTCATTCTCATCTACCACCAATGACCTTGTACAACGTCTGTGACAGGTTTTGCTTAAACGGGAATTAACACATAAATAGATGTACTGTATTAGATACATTTTTCAGGATTTAATTATGTGCCTAATTTGGAATTAGGAAATCTTTGCCCTCAAAGTGTAAGTTTGTTAATTATTGCAATGATCCATCAGGAACATCTTTTATCTTCTATCACAAAGCTGTACAACAGCAGGCCCAGTGCTTTTTCATCACGCGGTTAAACACTGATGTAGGTAGGTAGGTGTGTGTGGGTGTGTGTGTGTGGGGGGGGGGGGGGGGGGGGGGGGGGGGGGGGGACCTGACTGTCTTTTGAAAAAGCCTCTTCAGCATCTAGCCAGGTAGTCACTGAGTCACCTCACCTAAGCTGGGTGCTACGGTGCAATAAAACATTTAATTTTACTGCTGCTTTTACTTGTGAAATTTGTGATTCATTGGATTCTGAAATATGAGGGTTATACTTAAGTTACAGGTTACACTGTAGGAAAACAACCACTCTTTACTCTATGCTAACAAACAGAATCATACAATTATGTCTTCAATATTTGATATGTGTGCTGCCTAACCTAGATGGGAGGCATGGAAATGTTTACTGTACATTGAGTCTGGCTTCCCATGCCATTTCCCTCCTCTGTCTCCTTGCCTGGCATGCAGGCCTCATTAACATCGACCTCATCTCTCGCACCGCTTGCTGACCTTTAATTATTCCAGTGATCCTGCTGGCTCTTCCCAGCGGTAACCCAGTGCAACTGATAAACCACAGTGCCATGGGTATGCAACAGATAGAGAGTATGCAACGGTGTGCTGAGAAAAAACAACTGTTCACGCATAATAAACTCACATTAGTTGCAGCAGACTAAGAATGTTCTCATTTATGTCGTCCTCATCACATGCATCTCTTATGGCTTATACATTTGATTCACGGTTTAATATCATCGTATGTCATTTGCCAAAAGATTGTAGAAGTGATGGATGCGATGGATCCCTCAAAGAGGAAGCAATGCAAAAGAGCTGCAATGCAAAACATTGAACTATTCAATATTTTTTTAGATTCAGATTAAGAAGCCGTAGAGTGATTAAATGAAAACAGCAACAGAATTAAATCTAACAGTTACTTCCATATATTCCATCACATCAGAATGCAGTGCTACAGTTTCTAAGCATATGTTGCTACAAACAGACTGCCACAATCTCATGAGCAGGGGGATTTTTGAATGATCTAGTGTAAATGTATCAAAGAATCAGAAACACAGAGAGGTTAATCTGCAGTAAATGTGTTGCCAGTCCACAGGCAAATCCAACGATATGATATCTTCAATTTTGTTCTAAAGCCCTGAGTGACACCTTGCGGGTACAGTATTAATAACTTGCCTATTAGATTATGTTTTATCCTTTGTGCTAAACTGACATTTTGGTCAGCAGGTGGTGTGTCCAGATTGGAAAATATTCATCTGATGACATCCAAATGAATTATTAGACAGATCAATTAAAATGTATTCAAATAGCCAAAGATGTAATTGGAGCGTAGCTGGATTTTGCAGGGTAAAATGAAATATCATGGAATTGCTGCATTGTGTGGCAATTATACTATGACAAAGTAAAACAGAGAAGCACAGCTTCAATTCTTCACACTACACCTGCATAGTGCCTGTCTAACACTTTTTTTTCTGCACAAAAAAGCACTTGCTACAAAAGACAAGGGACCCAGTTGTCATGTCAAATTGGGAACACTGTGATGACCAATTGATTTAAGCCAGAGCCACATTCTCCAAGTTATTTAAGCACTAAGAGAGCACACAAAGGCAAACTGGTTATGCCTTCAACAGACAACAAAATGCTTCTTTAGTGTGAGACAGGAGCCACAGGGCTCTCTCAATTCAACCTTTATTTTTTTTATTTTTACTCTTTTAGCTTGCTGAGATACATTGCTAAGTGAAACATTTCAGTCCAGTTTGAAAAAGTAAAACTCGGGATTGTGATAACCTGGTGTATATAAGTAGCATGGTCATACTAATAGTGGCATAACCCATACTCCTAAACGTATCATTCATGTCAAGAGATTACAATAGCATGCTATGTTTATGAATTAGCACACCAATACTCAATCAGTAAGTAAGTCTGGTGGCCTAGCAGGTCAGGCTATTCTTATGAACCATATGTACACATAGCTATAAAAAGTAATGCACTGCAATTTGTATGTATTCCATGTATTTATTACTGCATGTAGCACAATGATTGCTGATGTATAAGAGCATGAAGCGATGCACAGGAAGAAGGTTGGGTCATAAAACACAAGACTTTTGTACCGGGAATACCACATAAGGGGACCGTTGTTTTAACCCAAACCACAGTCTTTTTTCTAATCTTAAGTTTTGGTGCCTAAACTTAACTGTCGTCACCACATGACAGTCCCTTTTTTTCCAACTAAACTTAACGGCAACAGCTGCTGAAACAGCCAGGATCTCATGGCGCTCTCCACCCAACTCACAATAACTTAACTTAACTAAACTTAACTGTCATGTGACTGGTCATTAAGTAACATGCCAGCGCTCGCTGTAATTTTGTAGGATATTATACAAATAGTTGAGCCTAAGTTTTTGTACAATATTAACATGTTCTGTTCATGAGAATTCATGGAGCAGGTACATCCATCTCTGTCTACCTGTATGAGAGATTTCCTCTTTTGGTTACATTGAGCTGCTACCTTCCTGAATCCTCATTCAACGTTTTATGTCAAATTAATCAAGAAGTCAGTTTAATGTGGATGTTTTCAGACCTTATAGATGAATAAAATCAACTGTGGAATAGAGCAGTTTCTACCATTGTCTGCATCGGTTTGGTTGATAATGCAGCTGTAGCTCAGACACGGGCTTTAATAAAACATTTAGCTAATGCTAATGAAAAAGACGCTTCCCTCTTAGCTCCAGGACAGTGTTATAGGATGAGGTCAATGGAGATGACAGTGCGAATCTAATTGCTAAATTGGTGTAAAAGGCACAGCACCTATCCTGTTTGTTATTTAGCATCAGTTATGTTTTCACAGATGTGAAAGAACATACTCTTACTTCAAACTGCTACAAGGGACAAAAGTTTAAATATGCATGATGCCTAAAAACTATATAAAGGCAAAGCAGTACTGGTGGTGTACCAGGTTTATTAGCGGTGTCTATAATTTGATAATGAAGACTTTGACTAAAGTACATGGACATTTTTCCTCACATTCTGCTGCTTTAAGGCGGCTAAGTAAATTTTCACTCTTCACACTTTAAATTAGAGCACTGTAGTGCTTAACAGCTTCTCCGCCTCCAGGGCCCATCATCATGTCTGTCAACCTTTATGGATTATCCATTTCCTAAACCTGCAGTCTCTTTGGGCAGTGTTTGCCATTCTATTTCCACCACCCTCAGAAAATCCCCCAGCAACGTAAATAATTGAAGACATAAAGTTCAGCTCACAAAAAGGCCTAGTGCTGTTTATCTGTTGCTTTTTCCAAATAAAGAAAGATCTAGTTTAGAGTGCAAGAAAGAGAAATAAAATGTCCAAAAAAAAACAAGAGAATGTCAGGAGTCCTGAAGATGAAAGAGTGGTATGTCTCATCTTTGTCTGAGTTAGAGGATGCTGTTTATTGGCCTGACAGGCTAAGTGCAAAATTTTTAATTCTGTGTAATTTGATGTAAATGTACAATCCTGTTGCAGGCAAATTATCTCAAAATCTCAAAATGACGCTGCTGGGCGTGTCAACACTTGACAGCACTTTCTTTTATATAATTTTCTTTTTTGCTTTGCTGTCACTTGTTGTGTAGAATCAGAATGGTAAAACATAACCAACAACAAGACTAAAACATGAACCACATTTCTTTTAAGACAGTGATCAAATCTTCGAGGATGGGTCAATGTATTAGATGTTAGAAATGAGGAAGATGTTCTATCAAGGCTTTCAGGGTGTGTTGGGCTTCATTCAGAATAGCAGGTGATATATATATATATAGTAGATAGAAAGCCCTAAAACAACTGGTTGCATCGCACACAGAGACAGAAACAAATGTACATTCCCGCAAATGCACACATTACCTTTCTATCACACACAAAGGTGTATGTATGTACCCGCCCACCCACACACACACACACACACACACACACACACACACACACACACACACACAAAAATAGCTCGCTGGTTCAATTTATTTATAGAGTGCAGATCAATCTCAGGGTGTGAATTAAAGAAGTTCAAATAGAAGAAAATAAATGTCAGATTCGAGTGCAGATCATGCTGGAACGATTGTTGTTTACAACTTATTTTTATACGTGTGCATATGGAAATGGACTATTTAAAAAAAAAAAGAGGAGGTCGTGGTTCTGGTACTTACAATATGAAGAAGTTGTATATACTCACTCACAAACACATGAACTAAATGAAGAAAGAAATGCTTCCCTCAGCTACAAGTTTGTGGATTGTGGGAAAGTCGGGAGGTGTGGCCACACTACATAAACATTGTGTGTGCTTCATTATCTAATTCAAAAAACATCCAGAATCTATTTATGAGAAGAGAAAATTAATATAACAAGATAAAGGCAGACAACTTCACTTGGATGGGAAAGGTTCATTGCGAACACATCAGTTTAACTTTTAAAGTTAAATGGATGGCATTTTCGATGCAGAGGAGAAAAAACTAGAAAGAAAGGCACTGGAGAAGTAAAAATCAATTGGTCAAAACACTTAATACTGTATTGCACCAACCTTAAGGCCAAGGACAGGGTTGACACAAGCAACAATGTTAAGGGACACAATGCAAGGGCCGTTTCTTGCATTCAAGAGAAACATGACCTGTAATTCAAATAATGTAAGGTGATGCTAATGCAAGTTGCAGAGTTACGTTTAAAGAAAGGTAAATGCAAACACTGCTAAACAACCACACATGAAGAAGTAGTTGCCATTGGTTTGAAAATATAGCAGTAATAGTAATGGTGTTCATCTGGTAACTAGCTGTCAACACCTGCTGGCTGATCACCAGTTAACTTAGCGTGCAACCCTATCATCTCTAAGCTCATATACAACTAATTTGCAGTGACTATTTTTGTTTTGGAAAAATTTACATTGGAGCAGAAAAACACAATTGTTTATTCAATTCCTTGCATTTCTGCTCTTATTTTTTTTTTTAAAGGCTAAAAAAAAGCCACCACCCTTCATACTCCAGGTATGCACTCTTAATACAGTAACATCCAAAGCTTCATAGACCTGCATTGTTTGGTTACGGTTGCTAAGGTAGGATTGAGAACTTCCTGTTTGTGGAAGGGCTTTAGTAAAAATTCAATTATCAAATGTTTTTTAAAACTTTTAGTCAGTACGCTTTTATGCTGCTAGCTTGCATTAACATGCGCTTGTCTTTTATTAACTATGTATCAAGCCTTAATCCACTTACCCCAGGGTGGGAGGAAGGCATGCAAGTTAGGAGGGAGGGTATGTTATAGAGGTTTGGGGATGGGAGTTGGGAAGACAAGCACACACCTTCAGTGTGGGACACAGGCAAAGAGATCTCCATGCAAGCAGCCGACTGGGCCTTGCGGAAGGGCGGTCGGCCAGGGCCTCTGCGGGTAAGCCGTGGCCCCTCTGGACCCATCGGGACACGAGGCTTCCCTGTCGAGCACGACTGGGAGGTGGGACTAGTGCAATGTCCATTGACATGATCTGTAACAACGGCAAAGCATTAGCAAACAATACAAGGAGAGAAATAAAACTTTCAAACATATTCTAATCCATCTTCATATGTCATTCAGTCTAATTCAAAACCTCTTGTTTCATTGAAACAAAGGAATATCTTTAAATGAGGGGAGATAATTCAACTTATTCATAAGACCAAAGAAATACCTGGAGCTTTCTCACCATATTTGGAATTTTGCTATCCGTTTAAAAAATGTAGACTCAAACCTTTTATTGTACTACATGACCTATGAAGATGAACATTTTTGCAGCGTTAGAGCAGCAAGCCAATGTTGAAAATCAGTTTGTCAAAAAGAAAGATGGTGGCGAGGGAGCAAGAAAAAGAGTGGGTGAGTGACAAGGGCTGGAGAGTGGTTTGTAGTAACTATGAGCAGGGAGGAGAAAAAAGATGTTGGGGCAGCAGAAGAGAAAGCAAAATGCAGGGACAAATTGTGAGCGCAGTTTTATACGGTCTGTGCAAGGGAAAAGATATGAAAATCAAACGAAAAACAGGCTTGTTTCATCTCCACTTTGTGTCTTTTTAATTGTATTGTTTGTTTTCATTAAGACCATTAGCTTCGTGATATAACTAGCTATGGCAAAACATTACAAATGAAGATCAAATGAATAGTAAAAGAATCTAAAACAATATAATATGAGATTATTTTTATTCTAATGCAAATTAGTACAGCAAGTAAATTGGTTTGGCCACACAATCAGCTACAAATGGTGGTGACAGGAAACACTTGTTACTTTCTGGAATCGAAGCCTTACATGGCCTCCCCTCATGGACCGAGGTTGTTGCAAGCTTTGTCCTTACTCAATGTACATTACTTGTGTGTGGGCAAAATAATTAGTTCAGAGCCAACCCGCCAATGAGAAAAGTAAAAAAAGCATGATTGTGTGGATTGGGCAAGCTCTGCCATTTTTTGTAGTTAAGTCTGGAAGACAAAAATGCTGCCAAGACAGCTGTAATTAACAGCTTCATGATACCTACTGCCTGAGTACTCTCATTCTCACATGTCTTGAGGGACAAGTAAATAAAACACTTGCACTTTTCTTTAATGACATCCCTGTCACAGTCAAACCAAGTCCTCTCTCCACTCTGAAATTCTCTTATGTAGAGACTTGTGAAGCATGAGAATAACCAGCATTATGCTAATTAGTAAAAACATGACAGTGTTCCCTTGTCACTGTCCTCTTAGTATTTCACACTGATCATATGTCTGTCATATCAAATCTAAGTCTCCTGCTCAGCCAGTTGATGCAGAAATGATTCAATTTCAAAGTGAAGATGAAAAACTCCAGGGTGCCACCCAGTCCACGTAAAACATTCAGCCAGTTTCACAGCAGGACGGACCGAGGCAATGCAGGGATTGAAAACTGCAAGTGATATTGGACCAACCAATACCAGTGCCGTATTATGACCCTGTTGTGTATTTTTCTTAATGTTTTGTAACTGTGAAAATTAAACAGAGAAGAAGCAAATACGTAATTTTCCTCGAAATGTTCTGCAGGAAACTGGTGCACAGCAGAACGAATGGCACTGTACCCTGGCACAGATTAAGGCACTCATCCCTCGAGTGTGCACACGTTTGCACACACACACACGTTTGCACACACACACACACACACACACACACACACACACACACACACACACACACACACACACACACACAAACAGTAATACTCTTGAAGTTTGTTCCCTAACCCACAACTGTAGATATTGTTGCTATTAGAAAGGTAAAACATGAATTATTTCCCCCGTTTTACTGACGTTCATCCTTTTGACACTTGCAACGCTATATCTTCTAAAAGTTGGATTTTTTTATTTGGTTTAATGTTCTCAATGCCACTATTGCTTCAACTACATATAATGCAGGGTTGACAGAATACAATCATAAGAAAGGTCATTAAATGAGGCAAGTCACAGGAACGAGTAGACACTGGCACATTTTGTGTTTATGGACCAGACGTTTTCAAAAGAGACAGCATGTATGAAGCAGCAGTCTGCAGAAGCAGAGCAAAGGGAAACCTGAGATTGTGAAGTGTATGTACAGCAGTAGAGATGTATAGGAGTAGGGGTGGTACGCTCAGTATCTGTAATGCAGATGATCCAGTCAAAATGGAGAAAAGACTGTTTAAGAGAGAAATGATCCAGTTACAATGAGAGAGGTAGCAAGTGATTCAATCCCGGTAGACCACGACTGTCAATGGAGTAAAGGTTGTGTAAAATCAGGAGATGGTCCAATCATGATAAAGTGATAGAAAACCTCAAATTTAAATATGGGCATGAGTTACAAATCACCTTTATAAACACTTGCAAAATGTAGAAGAAACGAATACAGAAGATTTAATTCAAATCAAAAGACTTTAAGGGGAAAAATGGACAAACACTTCAGTCCAACAGTCTTTTGGACTGGTTGAAAAGGAGGAGAGAGTAACAAGAAACTGAAAGAAGTAAGTTTGAGTGAGAATAAAAACTACTAAAGCAACATAAAAACCTACAAAACATGATAAAAGCAGAAACTAAATGACTCAACGCAATCAAGTGAAAACTGCTGGCTTTCGCCTACCGTACCAAGATCAGTCTTAAGATCTGTTGGCAGACTTAACTTTCTGCCGGGTCCCTTTACTGAAACAAAAGAATAGGAAAAAAAGCACCGGTTAATCCCTTTAAATGAAAAAATTGAAAAAAAACACAAGGAAATAAAGTAGGAGTAATCTAAATCCAACAAAAAACAAACTCAAAACAAATAAAATGTAAATCATTCAAATAAACAAATAACCAGAACATGCAACGGCAGGCATATTTCAAAATGCATGCTCCGTTGTTGTCCCAGGCCAGTGTTCCCAAGATTAATAATACCTATACCGGGCCAATTTAACAATAAACTTATCCACATTCTGAGTTATGGTTATTGTTTTGTATGGCTGCACCATTGCAAGATGACTTATTTAATTTACTCTGGATGTCCAACTTGAGTCCCACCGTCTGCACTCTCTCAAATTTGAGTAACCCGGCCAAAAGGTCTTTATTGAAATATGTTCGTTTTGTATACAATCTTTGTTCTGCTTAAATGTCTCAGTAAAATCTGATTTTCTAAGGCCTGGGATGTTTGACATGGAAGCACAAATAAACAGGGTGACACCACAGGGTGTCAATACAAAAATCACAGTCAGACACTGAAGGCAACAAAACAACTTGTTAAAACATTTTGCAAGCATTTCGCAGTAAGTAGAGAACTGCAAAGGTCGGACTTGAGATGTTATGAGTCAGTTTCCCTCTCAAAAAGAAGGCAATATTTCATTGTTTTCTTTGGGTTGAATGATTAACTTGACATGTGGAAGACACAGGATGGTGTTTACATGAAGATTCATACGTTTCAGTGTGATCATGAATCTGCGTTATTTACAATTCTCACACTTAAGATTTCGAAAATTCATCAAAGGAATCAATGAGGATTTCTTTGAAAAAAAATAATAATACCTCAATGATTCAATCCTTCTGCCATAGAATACCATGAAGAAAAAAATATGTTTTCATTGTTTTTAATCTATTGTAATGTAATACAGTTTACTCCTTTTATATTTTGCGTTCATTTGCTGCTCTGTATCAAAGGGTCATTTTCAGATAAACTATGTTTCCTTTGTTGTAGAGGAAATTAGGGTATTATGGTACTCTAACTAAATTTATCAATCAATGAATTTCTGTTTCCATTTTTTTTTCCTTTCTGATTAGCGTTTCTAATGTGATAATAGATGAGCTCTGTGTGTTCGGTGTGTGTGTGTGTGTTTTGTGTGTGTGTGTGTGTGTGACTAGATGATGCTGCAACCAAATAAGCATTGTTAGGGATACAATGACAGAAGAAAATGTTCTCATTATAAACCTGTTACACACAGATGTTCCTCGGTTTAATATCTCAGTGGCTACATTGGCGCTTCATAAAATGGATTTTAATCAAAATAAGAGATGGGATTGCTTTGAGGAGGCAAAGGTTTTTTGGGATAAATAAAGTAAAATAAATATCAACAATATCAAAACATTCATTACTTTTTTTTCCAGGTACAGTCTGTGCAAACCATGAGCAACACCACAATGTTGTGTCTAAATATGGCAATGTTAATAAGCCATATACCGTACATTACTTTTGTGTTCAAACATTCACATTCTTGTGTGCTTTCTTTTCATGGCTGGAGTACCTTGTACCCCAAGCTGTGACAATATTAAAATACTTCTCTGACAACACTTTGTTAGACTAACCCCGTTTGTGACCTTAGCCGTCCGTCCATTACTCTGTGATTTGGAATATTCCCTGCGCAATCCTAGGGGATTGTTTTTTTTAAACACATTTTAGGCAGTGTGTTCCACCTCGAAAAGTGTTTTTGTGATCCCACAGATGTCTGCTGTGTGTTCGGAATGATTAAACTTTTGCCCAAGGTAAAAACATTTAAATCCAACATTTCTGTGCTTCTTTTGTGTTGAGCACACCGGAGATATTGAATTTGAATGTTGGTTTCACCACACGCAAACTGTCATGTAGAGTGTACAACTGATGCCGTTGAACATGAAACCCGCTGTTTTAAGAGGTAAAGATTAAGAGGTAAACCATGAATCCATGCTAGTATCTCTGTGAGGCGGTGCTGTAAGCTAGAAGTTAATGTCAGCTTATTAACATGTTTATTACAGTAACAATACTAACAGCAGGTATGTTTTATCGTCTTTGTTTAGCTTGTTAGCATGCTAATATTTTCCATCCAATAGCTGTTGAGATATTTCACTCAAAACCACAAATGTCTACCTCATGGTGGCACTAGATGAAAAGTCGGGGGATCACCATAGTCAGTAGGCTTCATCCTCTGGGGATCCTGACTGTCTTTTCAAAATCACTGCAATCCATTCACTAATTGTGAGATTGGACCGAAGTTATATACCAAGCAAACCTACTGATAAACACACTGCGAGCATGGCTAAAACTAATGTTTTGATTTTTTCCCCCGAGGTTTGCGTAGGGGTAACAAATGGAGCTAATTTTTGACTTGGTCCAGCCACAACAGTGATACAACAACAAAGCAAGCGGAACTGATATTTGTCAGCACTGCAGCCGGCAATGCAGTGGGCACCATGCAGTTAGTTAAAGACACGACAGTGATGAATGTTAGCCTAGAGGACAACACTATGGATATTGTGGGTCTATTGACACACAGTCAGAAAGACACAATGAGAGAGATTCTGAGTGCCACAGTCTGGTACAGTAGCATGTTGCTTTCTAGTGACAAAGAGGTGTTGGCACAATGATTGACATCCCAGCGAATGAAGCACTAGGGGCACTGACGAGTGAGTATGAGAAGTGCCAGGCTGGAATACCACCCCTTCCCCTCCCCAAGCCTGCCTGCCTGCCTTGCAGTATTGCCAATGATGCTCCAAGTTCAAAGCCCAGAGCTGGCACACACAACAAACAACCCAATGTACACCCCCCCCCCCCCCCCCCCCCCCCCCCCCCCCCCCCCCCCCCCCCCCTGCAGCTTGCAGTAGAGAGATAATGCAAGACCAGCAGTTGCACAAAGGCATGAAACACAGACACTCTACTCCTAGAAACACAGAACCTGTCAGCTTGTTTACACTGCAAGCAACTTGGTTGATGGCTCATTCTGTTGCGACCAATTGTGAAAATTGGTCCACTCCAACAAATATTTATAGGTAATAATAATAATAATACTAATAATATAATAATAATAATAAGGAAAAGTATCTGTTTTTCATGACACATTGGGGAAACAAAAAAGTAAAGAAAATCTGCTTTGCTCTTGACTATAATAGTTCTTTGTTGCTTTGTGAGGTACGAATGTGCCTCTGATCGTGTTGCTTACAGTGTGGAAGCAGAGTTAGCATGCAAGGTGCAACATCAAGCCTACCACCTGTCCAAAAAAAGACCAATAAATCCCCTCCCTTGCTGCATTATTGCCATACAGGAAAAACCACAAGCAGATGTCCACAACGAGGTTGAAATCTGTGGGACATCCCTCCTCTTACCATTATCCAGCAAGTAAAAGACTGGACTGCAGTGGCTGGCTCTCAGACTGACCACAGGCTCTGGCAGGACGCGTGGGTCATTGTGAAGGGAGGTTGAGTAATGAACTGGAATAGGAGATCCAACAGAACAGACACAGACTTTTCAGGGCAACAGGGGAGAGACAAACACATTGGGTAAACTGGGGAAAAAAGAGACTTGCAGGTAACAGGAAAGAAAACTAATGAGAGGATATGAAAACGGGTTATTAAAAAACACACTATTCCACTCACAAGTTTCAACAACAACTATTACTATTACACTGTGACTTCTACTACAACTACTTTTACTACACATGATAACCATAACTTCTAACACCACAATTACTAGTGTAAGTGTTTCTAAGTGTCTTCACCAGCTCCATAACGGTAGTCAGTCTCCAGCTTTGCTACATATATGTCCCTATGACCTAAAATGTCTTTTGATGTCATCAGCCAATTTATTAATTATAAATTAATATTACTTTCCAAATATGCACTACCTCTCCTTCTTCTTCCAACAAGTAAAGCTTTGATCAGGCCCAAAAAATCAACCGAGCCCCGCCAGACACATTTACCTTAATTATGAGCCAGAGCCCGATTTAAACCTGACAACATTTTAATATGTGGGCCGTTATAACTGAAGTTCTCAACTACAATTCTGAATTGTTTGAACAACAGAAATCTGTTTAGAATTAACTTAATGAATAATGCAACAAGGACAAAGCATGTAAACTGCGTTATTTGTTTATTCAGAAGGGAACGGCTCGCAAATGGATGGAGGAAATGTAAAAAGAAAAACCTTGACCCATAGCTCCTTCAGTAAAATATTGTGGGAATAGGTCAAGGCAACAACATAATCAAAGCCCAAGTACCATATAGGAGACTTTCTGGCCTCGACCAACTAATTACTACTGTCCTTTGGCACAGTCTGTATGCCGACGCACTGGCCGACCATGCGCCGGATATAGGAGAGACCAAATCTGCTGCTAGAGGACTAGTGAGCTATCTGAAACAATCTGGGCTGGTTGCGCATTTATCGAAGACGAAGTGCAACAGATGGGGGAGACACGATATAGCACCTCACACTCAAGTCAGTGCAGGAAATCTACCCAGAGATACGGCAGAAGCTCAAGAGGCATTTGGCTTTCTCCGCTAATAAATTAATGATTAAAAAAACACAAATGCTTGATCAAGGGCCCGGCCAGGCCCAAGGATAAAGGCGGGAAATATTGGTCAAGTTCGGGCTCAGGCAGAGAATCCAAACTCTACCAGAAGGTGTTTAACCATTTCAATACATCTATTTCAAACAGACAACAAAATAATTCACCTCATCAGTCCAAGGTCGCTGTCACACACCTGATACTTGACTAAGACAAATGTTGGTTGCAATGTCATCAAAGAAAGTGAGTGAAGCCCGCACAACAGCTGAATGCTCCGGAAAAATACTTTACAAACAGGATTAAACTAGTTTTCTAGAGGTTTCTGTTGTGCGTGCTTCACCCACTTTCTTTGAACATTTCTTTGTCCTGCACCAGTATCTACTTGGATGTACATAACATTGTCTTTTTTGCAATGCCATTAGCCATGATCATCACAACAGAATCTCAAACAATCCATCTCTCTCCATTCACTTGGTATTGCGTGAAGGGGCCTACTTTACAATCCCATCTGCTAGAAAACCACTGAAAACTAAGTTTCTAACCCATGCATCAGATGCATGGGTTAGAAACTGTGAATAACTTTAACACATTTGAGCATTTTTAAGCATGTCATAATAATATTTGTCAAACTAATTTAGTAAACATTACATAGCTATACTGTTTTATTAACAGCAATATAATGCATACAGTAGGTTTTACTATGTAATTGGTAGTGCACCAGCAGGGTTTGGTTGAAAAACTGTTGGTAGACTTATTTTTATCAAGCCACCTGGTGTGTCATGGAGCTGAGCAGGTGGCACCAGTTCGACACAGTGTTAAGTTTCAGCCATCACCTCCTCCCTTTCTCCCCTGACATGCTCACTGCTAAAAATATCCTGCCAGGTCAGGCACCGATCACTGGCTTCTCAGCTTGTTAGTCCATCTCAAAACTAGGCCCAGTCAAGTAAGCATTGTTACAGCCACGGCTCCCAGAGGAAAAGTAACGCATGACCCTAAACCAAAACAACAGACTTCAGGACATAAAAAAGAAGACAATGGAAGGGATGTGGTGGGAGACAGCGTTCAGGCAGGAGAAGGGCCAATTACTGGGCCTAATGACAAAAGGTAGATAAGAAAGGGTCAGGTGGATGAGAGGGTGTGAAGGAGAGGAGAGACGGCTGCAGTCATTGACACACAGGGTGAATCAGGACAATGGCTGGCTTCCTTTATAAGCTCTCCACATTCTGTATGTGGCCTTGAACAGACACAGCACACCAGGTGTGCCAGGGGTGGCCAGAAAGCCTTTGATGGTCACAGAAAACGGTGAACGTTGACATTCAGCAGGAGGAAACAGACCCTGAACTCTTCATACAGCTGTGGTTCCTCATTTGTCTCCAGCCATAACTAGTTTTAATTATTTTAGGTCACTTTTGAATTAATATTGAAGATTATTTTTTTAAGCAGACAAAAACATTCACGCTGCTTTTAACCATTGTTAACATTTCCATCTTGATTGCACATAGCAAATTCGGAAAACTGCACTCAACTCAGTAGAACAACCCAACAAATATACATCACGATGTGTCGTGCTGTCTGTTCTTATGCTTTTCATCCATGTATCTATAATTCTTCCTTTCTCCCTTCTCTCTAAGTAGCAAATAACAGGCTTGTAACAGGACAGATTGACATGACCTAGTCACATCACAATGCTGAAAGACTCTCTGCCAAGACAGCAAAGCACATGTCCTGGTTTTGTTATTCTGCTCTTCTTCTTATCAAAGGCAAAGGCTGGAGAGTACAAAGAACAAGAACAGACAAAAAGGAAAGCTCAGTAATCACGCCACAGGTAAAAACTGTCTCAAAGAGGTCTACTTGCTACTGAACAAAACATGGATATCCTTTTCATGTGTGCAAGAAAAAGAAAACAAGAAGAGGAAGTGAAATGCTAAAATATCTCTGCATTGCCATTCAATTAGCCACTTTAATTGGCATGATGATGAACATGAAACTTTCTGCCTACATGGTTGTAACATAACAACACTGCTCACTTGCTTGTAACACAGTCCTTTATCACGAAGCAGCTGAATGTTTTGAAAGCCAAAAATCTTAGGACCTGGTGGAGTGATTTGTGAGTCATTGAATCATTGTTGAGTCACACTATTCAGCTTCCTGCGGATACAATGCATTGGTCTTTCTATGCTACAGGGCAACAGAATGCTTATGTATTTGCTATAACTAAAAATAAGCATCAATTGGAATTTTATTTGTCCGTTTGTAAAACTTTGCTCCAGTCTTTAAAGGTTCCAGATAAATGAAAAAGCCAGACTCAAGTATAATATATTAGGCTTTTGCTAACTGATGTGCTGCAGCACAACCAGATTCTGTGTACACACTAAACAATAGTAAGAGCAAAGTAGTACTTTGTATATCTATGTCAATCTATCCACCTATTTTCAGCCGATTAAGGATTGTGGTAGCAACAAGCTAAGCAAGGCAACCCAGACATCCTTCACACCAGCCACATCTTCCAGGTCCTACTGCGTTAACCTGAGGCGTTCCCAGACCCCAAAAAATACACATAATCCCACCAGTGTGTTCAAGGATCTGCCCCAGGGGAACCCGCCTGGTTGAACATGCTCAGAGCGCCTCGACAGCTTGGCGTCTGAGAGTCATCTTGAAAAGATATGGTTCTAGTCCATGCTCTTCCTGGGTGTCTGAGCTGACTGGCCAGGAGATTTCACACACACCACTCCCTTCAGGAATTGCCAGGTTATTGGGAGGAAAGCATTGTCCCTGTGGCTCTAAGAGGAATTCCCTTGGACATCGTATCAGGTGAGGGGCTAGAATATACAGTATGTCTATTTAAAGGCTAGGACCCATGAGGTCCAGGTGTGCACAGTCCCGGCACCGTAACATTGAGCCAAGTGAGCTCACCACCTACAAGGAGAGGGGTAATGCTATGGTGTATTGACAAATAGAGAGTGGGAAGCAGCAGTAACCTTGGTGGCCTGAAACCTGTCATATTTTTTCAGAAGCTATGAAGTGCCTTATTGCTGGCTAAAATCCCTAAAGCTTTCATTCTCTATAAAACACATCAGCCACATTGGTAATTTGCACACAATGGCACCACTATCATGGCCCAGCATTCACATACTCCTCAGGATACAAGCAGGAATGTGTCTCTGCCTAATGATGTCTTATTACACACAGATCAGCTGTGAGGCGTCCTTGTTTGTGAGAAAAACAATGTACCTCTGCTTAGTTCAAAGACATAATTTTTTGATTTCCCAAACATCCTCCACCTTCTTCTTTGGAACCCATTTTCACAGAACTATTTCTGTAATTGCAAAGAGTTTCTTTATTCTCTTTCTGTTGGCAGCTTTCACAGATGGAGTGCAATTGCTGGGTGTTCAAACAGATACTGTTAAATTGATATTCTTTTCCTTGAAAGTAGCTGAAAAAATAAAATTTGCCATCAAGGCAAACATTAAAAGAGGTGTGACAGAGTATGTGTCTAAACTAAAGCCTTATAAAGCACATTGAACCTAGAGGACAGCATGTGTGCTTAGCAGTGCCTAAAACACAGATTACACACTTACAAACTTTCTCCATTCGACCATTTACATTCTGAATCAGCTGGGATAAAGTGTTTTCCCTCAACAGATACAAAAACGCCTTTTGGGAAATGTTCTCATCTCTCGCTCCCTCCATCATGCATTTCTGTTTATTTCTTTGCAATCACAATTTTTTTTCATTTGCCCCCTCTCCCATCATACAAACCTCAACATACTATAAACCACAATGTCTCTCATTGTTTAAAACATCATCTCTTACATCCAACCTTTACATTATCTTCGGATCTATGACCATGAGCCATCGTCCTCTCATAATGCAGCTTATCTCTTGCGCTCAACTTCAAACCATCATATTCACCATCATATTGTATCTGTGATCCTAAAACACAAAAGCCAGCAACAAGGTAATGAATATAACATTAACTACCCTTAAGGATATTTACATTATATTCTTCATTACACCATTCCCCTCTAACGAGGAATGTCTATTTCCTTATACATCCTGTCGTTTTTAATGCAAGTCAAGCACCGCCACACACTCACATGCCAGCAAATATTTAACTGAAAGCAGTGCACAGGACATTTTTATGATATATTACAGATGACACAAATAAATCATTTAACCAGCTGTGAGAACTGTTCTGATCTCAGATATTTAAGCCTTTCTTTTATAAACTCATGCAGGATACTGCCACGTTATCAACTAAAGGTTATCACTACTGTTGCCAGCTGTTGTATCAACATTGGTTTAAGATAAGCATGTTAATGGTCCTGCTTGCTTCAGCCATCCCTATGCTTTTCTTTATCTTTTGCTTTTGTGCTCAAGCTGCTGGTCACAACAGTAGCAGGACTTATTACTCAGTCCAAGGGAAGAAGAAGAGTTCAACTAACTAGATAATCATGAAGGTACAAAGACAGAGGTAGAGTGTATTATATGCTTTTCTCGGGCTTACCTTTGAGAAATCATTTCAAGACTTGGAATACAGGAAAACCAGCTGGAAGCTGTGACAAAATGCATCAGATAGGCCACAGTATACTGCACTCAAATGAATAACTACATTTCATTTTCTCAACAACTATTCCACTGGAATGTAATACATTTGACAACCTCAAACATGAGTGGCCATTTTAAACCACTGCCATTTTTATCAGGTAAAGATGCTCTGGTGAAGGGTGAGGTGTGCATAGGCTGCATACTGTAGACATAGCTCACTTAAAGACAATGTCACCCCAGCAAAAGCTTCACAGTGCCAATTCCAAAATACATTTCCATACAGGGAAGATTTACTTGGTAGTTTGTGTGTGTGTGTGTGTGTGTGTGTGTGTGTGTGTGTGTGTCAGCAGGCTACCTGAGGTGGGTGACTTGCTTCTATCCGTGTCAATGGACTGCTGGTTGTCAGAGAGTTCAGTAAGGCCTGCCACAGCCAATGGCAGTCAAGAGGAAGAAAAATTAGAATACAAATAATATGTCAGGTTATTTTAACTTTTTTAAGAAGATTGAACAGTTGTCAACTTGGTTGATGTCAGCCACGCAGAGCCCCAAGAAAGAACTTAGAGTAAAGTTCTTTAATCTTTGGTTTATCATCTCTGATTAGCTGAGAAATCAATTGCCTCTATTTAATTATGTATTATTACTAATGTCTTAATAATTACATTTGACATTTGCTATTTACCTTTCACCCCGGGAATGTTTCTTTGGATTAATTTTGTCTTTCTGGAGCAGAGTGGCTGAAACCTAATGCGATCTGCACTACAATCTGTTACAGTGGGGAAAATATGTATTTGAACACCCTGCTATTTTGCAAGTTCTCCCACTTAGAAATCATGGATGGGTCTGAAATTGTCATCGTTGGTGCATGTGCACTGTGAGAGACATAATCTAAAAAAAAAATCCAGAAATCACAATGTATGATTTTTTTAAACTATTTATTTGTAAGATTCAGCTGCAAATAAGTATTTGAACACCTGTCTATCAGCTACAATTCTAACCCTCAAAGACCTGTTAGTCTGCCATCAAAATGTCCACCTCCACTCCATTTATTATCCTAAATTAGATGCACCTGTTTCAGGTTGTTAGCTGCATAAAGACACCTGTCCACCCCATACAATCAGTAAGAATCCAACTACTAACATGGCCGAGACCAAAGAGATGTCCAAAGACACTAGAGACAAAATTGTACACCTCCACAAGGCTGGAAAGGGCTACGGGGAAATTGCCAAGCAGTTTGGTGAAAAAAGGTCCACTGTTGGAGCAATCATTAGAAAATGGAAGAAGCTAAACATGACTGTCAATCTCCCTCGAACTGGGGCTCCATGCAAGATCTCTCCTCGTGGGGTCTCAAAGATCCTAAGAAAGGTGAGAAATCTGGGGCGGCCTATAGCTCACTGAGTTAATGCGCATGCCCCATGTTGGCTGAGTTCTGCAGCGGCCTGGGTTCAAATCCAGCCTGCGGCCCTTTGCTGCGTGTCATCCCCCATCTCTCTCGCTCTCTCCCCTTTTCACATGTCTATCCACTGTCTCTATCTAATAAAAGGAAGAAAAAAAAAGAAAGGTGAGAAATCAGCCCAGAACTACACGGGAGGAGCTGGTCAATGACCTGAAAAGAGCTGGGACCACCGTTTCCAAGGTTATTGTTGGTAATACACTAAGACGTCATGGTTTGAAATCATGCATGGTACGGAAGGTTCCCCTGCTTAAACCAGCACATGTCAAGGCCCGTCTTAAGTTGCCATGACCATTTGGATGATCCAGAGGAGTCATGGGAGAAAGTCATGTGGTCAGATGAGACCAAAATAGAACTTTTTGGTCATAATTCCACTAACCGTGTTTGGAGGAAGAAGAATGATGAGTACCATCTCAGGTACCCCATCAGTACAGTGAAGCATGGGGGTTCTAGCATCATGCTTTGGGGGTGTTTTCTGCATTTGGGAAAGGGCGACTGCACTGTATTAAGGACAAGATGATTGGGGCCATGTATTGCGAGATTTTGGGGAACAACCTCCTTCCCTCAGTAAGAGCATTGAAGATGGATTGAGGCTGGGTCTTCCAACATGATAATGACCTGAAGCACACAGCAAGGATAACCAAGGAGTAACTCTTTAAGAAGCATATCAAGGGTCTGGCATGGCCTAGCCAGTCTCCAGACCTAAACCCAATAGAGAATCTTTGGAGGGAGCCCAAACTCTGTGTTTCTAAGCAACAGCCCAGAAACCTGACTGATCCAGAGAAGATCTGTGTGGAGGAGTGGGCCAAAATCCCTTCTGCAGTGTGTCAAACCTGGTGAAAAACTACATGAAACGTTTGACCCCTGTAATTGCAAACAAATGCTACTGGACCAAGTTTTAACATTGATTTTCTCAGGTGTTCAAATACGTATTTGCAGCTGTATCATACAAATAAATAGTTAAAAAATCATATTTTGTGATTTCTGGATTTTTTTTTTTAGATCATGTCACTCACAGTAGACATGCACCTACGATGACATTTCAGACCCCTCCATGAATTCTAAGTGGGAGAACTCGCAAAATAGCAGGGTGTTCAAATACTTATTTTCCTCTCTGTAAATGCATATAATGCACACTTTCATTTTGAATTTCCAAAACAAAATGGCATTAAAATTGTCAACATGACAATAATTTGGCATCTACAGTATGTAGTGTACATCTCATGATAAGGTGGCACATACAATCAAAATACAAGACAGAACAAACACTGATTTAATCAGGATCTGATCAAATCTGATCACATGCACCAAGAACAGGCCAGAATGAGAAGTCCTACCCACTTCCTTTTTAAAAACCACCACAAATGATGAAATGTCTAAGTTTAGTCAGGCTACAAATGTGAGACTGCTGGGTTTATTAGTGCTTCATTAACAGCCTCGCTGAGTCGTCACAGTCCAAAACATTTTGATTAATTTAATTATTCCTCTTCAGTAAAAGTTTCCAGCAAAACTTCTTAATGCAAATTTATTTTAATCATGTACACTGGCTTTACAAATTACTAAAGACATTGAAAGGGACTCTGATTAAACCTTTATGGTTGTATAAAATGAATAGACCTTTGTAATCAACCAAATGCAAACATTTTTTTTTGACTAGGCCCAGTGAGTGACAAGGCTCTATTCACCCCTGGACGCTTCAGTTAAAATATACATCACATTGCTCATATAATATGTATAACTGCCCTTACTTAACAGACTCAAAGGAGTGGCTCTCTGCAAAGGACATACCGCTGGACATGACTGGAACAGGGCAGTTCTATTTTACATGGTAAAATACAGACATGAAATTCCAATTGCATTCCAATCATCTCTTTGGTTTGTACTTTTGCTTTCAGGTCACATCATACCTTCCCATTCCTTATGGCGACCATCACCATCAACCTTGTTGTCCTAGTATGTTCCACCACAACAATTCCCCCCACCCCCACACACAAACAAAGAGTCCCCCAGCCTTTAGGAAGACCCGACTTACTCTGATAGGATGTACGGATCCTTTTCTTTGAATCTGAATATAAGTTAGACAGGCCGCGCATGCAAAACTCTGTCAGGCAGGCCCACATGCCCACATCAGCAGCCACAGAGTCACCAAAAGGTAGGAGGAGGAGGAGGAGGAGGAGGAGGAGGAGGAGGAGGAGGAGGAGGAGGAGGAGGAGGAGGAGGAGGAGGAGGAGGAGGAGGAGGAGGAGGAGGAGGAGGCAATAGTGGAAAGGATGGTGTGTCGGGATAAAGAGTAAAAAGTGTAAGTAGAGATTTAGGGCAGTGAGAGATGAGACAAGACAGGGAGGTGGCAAAGAGAAAGAGGTGGAAGAGAGGTGTATGATTAGCATGGGGCAGAAGAAAAGGAGAGGAGGAGTAAACAACGTAAAGAGTAAAGAATGAATTTGAATGTCAAGAAAGATGATGGATGGAGTTAAGATGGTGGGAAGGGAAGGGAGGGGAGGAGAGAGAAGAACACACTTAGAGTGGAAAAGAAAGTGAGAGCAAGCAGCAACCGTGTTAGTGTTAGGAAAGGACAGACAAGATATACCCGCTAGTGCTACAAACCCCAGAAATGCTGATGTGATCTGTCATTTGCACAAGAAGGAAACTACTGTGCTAGCAGGCAACATATCATTACTTACAAAGCAGCATCAAAATAAATGAACCTACAATAATCAATAATTAAGCATTATTTTATGAAATGAATACACTAAATTTGATTGACATATATAGAGTATACACGTACACATATGTGTGGCGACAACAGCTAAAAATGTTGTGTGGGAAGGACAGTAAACTATGTTCTAAAAAAAGTTGGAATATTCAAAAAAGAGAAGAGGCCAGCAGCTTAAAGATAGTTTAGCCAGTGCTATTTATTTTGCTTGGCCTTTTGACGCCGTTTTTGTCTTCAGTATTATATCAACTCCAGCAAAGCGAGTACTTAAGATCATAATAATACCACCACCTGGGGTACAGAAAAAGGGCACAGTTGCCAGTTTGTTTTTTTCCTTGCATCTCCAAATTGATTTTAAAGACCCAACAAAGAAACATTTTTACAAAAGAGGAAGTTGAGAACTATAAGTGCTGTGGCAGTGAATACAAGCACTTACGCAACAGGAAATTAAGTGGCTCTAAAGCCCAATGTCATCCCTCCATCTACAGTAATATCCCCTTCACACAAATCCTGAATACCTGTAAAGCATTCTCAGCTACACTTGTGGGAGTTATGTAATAGGAGAGCTCAGTCAGTACTTTAAGTTGCCTTAAAGAGCATCTAAAATATTAAAGTAGTGGAGCTGCTATGACCTCAAATCCAAAGGTTACAATTGGGTCTGAATATCTTTACATTAAGTGTAAATAAAAGCCTTCAGAAACTATCATCAGCCAAGATCAGTAGAAGAGAAAAGAGAGGCAGGGGTCAGGAAGTACGAGATCTCAGTGACTTTTGACTAAAGGTCTAAGCTCAAGCAGGACTAAAAACAGGAAGGACAGAGAAATCAAATGACAACATGCATAACAATGCCAACGTGGACTGACACGCAGCCTGTTAACATGCACCTCATATCATAGTGCAGATCTGTGACAGGCATACTGAGATGGTTGGGTGTTTTGATATTTGTACTGTATGTTATTATGTGAGAGAAACAGAGCAAAGAGAGGGAAGAAGTAAGGTTAAACTGATACAGGTTTTTGAATGCTGATGCCAATATCTGTATGTTTGGATTTTACTTGTCGATGGACTATATTTTGTTCAAATAGCCAATTTGACCCTTTTAATTTCAACTTTCTCTAAATACATGTATTTGATGTGTACCCAAGATGTTTTTTTTCCATCAGTGTAAAAATTGTTCTACCACAATACAGAAAGTATCCCAACTAAAGATGTCGTTTTATGCTGAATTATCCCTATTACAGTGCAATATAATTATGATCTTTTATATTCTTTAACCAGTGGTGGAGGCAGTATTCAGATCATTTGTCACTTATGTTAGTTATGTTAAAGTAGCAAGACCACACAATAAAAGAATGAATTGCTAATGAATGTCCTGCATGCAAAATATGCTTAATTACAAAAAGTACCTGAAAATCAGAAAAAACGTATAAAAAACTAAAAGTATGCAGCCAAACAGCCCCTTTCAGAGTTATATTATTACATACTGTACTGTATATCATATTATTGAATGTTTTTTTATTACTGATACATTCATACGTAACACAATCTTTAATGATGTAGCTGGTGGAAGTGAAGTTTGCCTACCTTATATAATGTTGACCAGTTTAAAGTGTAAACATTAGAAACAAATAATTGTTTTAATATGAAGAATTTCCAATATTTTAAAAACAGGAACCTTAAAATTTTTCCTACAGTAAATATGTTGAGTCACCCTTTGAAAATTGGATAAAGTAAAAATGGTCAAGATGTCCATAATGTGTAGGAGGCCCTTAACCGGATCAAATGATATTGATTAGGTTAAGGGCTTGAGAGCAGTGGAAATACAGGAAATAAAATCCAAAACCACATGCATCACTGATTTTCAAGTTACTCATTAAAGGTAAATCAGATTTGCCTGATAGATCAGTCTAACCTTAGAAAGAGACACAGAGGAAGGAGACAGACAAAATAGGAAGAAGAAACACCAGGAAAAATAACGAGAGGACAGGAGAATAAAAAATAGATGATCATCTGGATGTAATGAAAACATTTTGACACATTACTGTGTGGCTGTTCAGAGAGTGTTAGGTGTATACGTGCATGTGTGTGTGACCTGGATCCCAAAGGTGTGTATGTGTGCTACCTGATGTGGACTGTCTGTTCCTGCGTGGGGAGCGGGTAAGGCGCTGGTATGGATCCGCGGCTCCATATAGATCCAGTGTCGACATACACAAAAGGATGGTTTTCTGCAAGTAATCCACCACCGCTAGGCCATTGCAGTTCCCAAACGCCAAACTGGACAGACACGGACACAGCAAGGTTAGTCTCATTGACATTAAAGGTGCTATACGTAGCACTATCAAACATTGTCAAATTTACTGTGACATTTGGTTGTAATTACTGTCAACAAAAGGTTGTCTTTATCTCACTGTTCTTGCTGCTGTTTCTGAATATGAGTACCAGTTTTCCCATAAGCCCCATTGCCACCTGGTACCCCTTGCTACTGTAGAGCCTCTGGCTTCACCGATCATTTGTTTTTGTACAAAAGACGTTCCACTCGATCGGGCCCTTCCCAGAATCAAACAATGTTCACAACAATCGGCTCCATCTGTGGTCTTCCCATCAATCTGACAAAAATGCTACAATAAGTGAGGCGAATACATCAATGTCATTCAAACTGGCTGCTTCCCAGTCATTTATTGCTCTACTTTGTCCACCATGTAGATTCCTGGATCACTTTCATTAATGTCTGTCGCATGGTCAGTTAGTTCAGGTTCATGAAAACAGCAATCATGTCACTCTTTGATTTGGAAAATCTTTGACTTGTGATTTAAAGGGCTGATTATCATTGCGTCTACGTAAACAACCATTTTAATACCACAAACATGATTATGCATTTGAAATCACTCAGAATACAATAGAAAACCAACAAGTGCAAAGGCAGCAGTGGTCAAATCCCGCTTGAGCCTCACAACACAAACAGCAAAAAGACATTACAGAGCACTACAACATTCACGGATCAAGGCTGAAGGCTCGACAGCTGAAAGAAAAATGATGGTAAGGAAAAGCCTGCCATCTGTTTTATTGTTACAATCTCCTACTTTTTACACTCTATTTCAGAATTTCCAAAAAGATTTCAGTCAGTCAAATGCAAATAGCACCACTACCCTTACAATTGTACAGACCTTGATTAGTTTGACACACTTTGAGCCAAGAGAAGGCTAGTCCCAGTGAGGAGCTGCAACATTCAAAATTAGTATCTTGAAACTTAAGCTGTTGGTCAGTTCTCTTCTTGCATTATACAACTATATACTGTAAATGATACAAAACATTTCAGTATGACTTGTAATGAACAACAGTGAAACTATCCTTTGGTATTCACATGTGTGCCATGAGGGTGACCAGAGGGGACAGCCTTGTGCCTTGGTGGTGCCTTTAGTAACGTGTGAGGACATTAGTCTGGCATTGATTTATTACTGATGAAATTGTTCTTGTGGAGCCTTTGTGTAATGTATTTTTCTGTTCCTGTTTACCACTGTGTTGTAGTGTAATGCTTCTTTTGTCTGCTATATTATCACCACTGTAACTTTCAAAAGAAAAGAAAAAAAAAGTAAAAGTATATAACTAAACAAAACAAATCTATTTCAGCAACTCTATTCAAGCTGTGAATAGCTTTAGAAGCGAGAGGCAAATGATGGCCCTGCCTTGATCCATATTGATCTTCTTTGAAAGAGCTGTGATTTTATTGGTTTCTACAAAAAGAACTTCTACAGTATTCACAGCAAAGCCATTCAAGTTATCTTAAAGCACTCAGGAAGCTAATCAACTTCTCTTCAGCACAGACATCATTTTTCAAAACTGAAATAAATTAAACAACTCTATTACTCAAGTCAAAATCTGTTACTTTACAAAGTATTACAATTATATGCAGTATAAAGTGAAAGAAGGCTAAAAGCGACAAAAAGGAGACAGAAGAAGACAGACAGAACTGATAATATTCAGGCTCAGGAGTCCGGCAGTATTCTATCTTGAAATTAAATTTGGTAAGTTCTGAATGCAGGTATGCACACAGTGCTAGGGCTGAGTAGCAAATTCAATTCTTTTCAGGAACCGGCCGAATTGCCTCCTTAGTATCGAATATCAAAAATGATTTGCCATTCAACACCAAATTTCAATACCTCAGCGTCAGTGAGCCAATAAGCATGCAGCATTCTTCTACCAAGATCTCATCATGCTGATGATTGGCTGTGACGTTACATAGGCAGGAGACAGGGAGGAAAACTCTATGTTACACACAAAGACAGGGATCACATAGAAGGAGCTGAAAAATAAAAAAAAAAGATTTGGGCCGCAATGTGTAACGTTGTAATTTTTTTCTTTTTTTATGGATTTTAGGAACCGGTAACAAAGTCACAGTATTGGTACCGGTACCAATGTCGATACCCAGCCCTACAAATCGCAGTGATGGAAGCTTATTACAGACAACTTTTGGGTTGTAACCAAGCTCTGCCTGTGCAAAGACACCAATTTTGATATTGACTGTACCATCCTATTCCACAGTCCCCCAACCCCACATCCCAAAATCCAAAGGTTTTAAGCCCTTACTCTTTATAATGGTATAACAGGGTATAATAACTACAGGCATTAAAAGCAACAAAAGTTACATTGTATTGTACCCTTATACCATTAATTAACAGTTCAATGTTAATTGTCTCCAGCTGCTTCCAACCTGCACTCACCGACTTCCAGGATTTTTGCCTACAGTTAAAAGATGTTGATTAAGACTGCCTCAGTCTTTTGGGCTTTTATTGAGTAATAAACTCTATTGATGTTTTATTTAAGTTACAGCTTTAGAGTTTTTTGTCTGCATTTTGGGTCCAGGAAAGAAAATTTGTTATGACAATGCTTTTTTTGACACTACTATAAAGCTGAACATGTTGGTAAATTCAAGCTACCATGGCAACAGTCTCGCATTGCCAGACCTTCCTCCAAAGGGCTGCGGGGGAGGGTCTGGTGAGTCCACACAGCATTCCGGGATGGGTGAAAAGTGCTCTGGTTTATTGCCATTTCTTTAAACCACTCACAATCATCTTGGGCCAAACGCCGCACGGAGCCTGGCAGCTTTTGCAAAATAACCTCTAGCTTGTTTTGGTGGAACGTGTGTACGTTCAAAGTTTGTTTGTTAGTCGTGCAACAGAAAACTCAGAGCAGATAGTCTAGCTAACGGTCTGGATCTACCCTAGAGATCTGAGGAGCATTTAACCATAGTTCTCATAAATCCACCAATGTTTAAAATGCCAACACAAAGAAAGCGTAAAGTAACAAACATCCGGCCGATTAAGACATGCGGCGTAATTTCCGGGGGTGCCTGAACAATGCTGGAAGGGGAACGTCGAGGACATAGACAACCATGGCAGTAATCAATGCTTTCAAAAAGCTTTGTCCATATTCGATTTGTGCTAATCCCTTTTAAACTAGAATTTAAATTATTTTGGGATTGCTGTCCCAAGTTCAAACCAGCAAAGATATGGAACCACCAATCAGCACCATTGATAAATAATGAAAAAATGCCTTGTCCATATTCCCAATCCAGCCAGACAAATGAACAGTCACCCAGATGGATACTTAGACCAGCAGAGAGAGATACTGTCATGCATCTGGAGACTTACAGGCCATAGGCAGAGTTGACGTCCAGGCTTGTGATCTGTTGCGGAGGTTCTCCGTCTGCCCACAGCAGCTGGATGACCAGCTCTGCTTGGTAGCCAGGAGGGACCCGAACCATCCTGTCCTTCACCCTGAATCAGACATAAAGAAAAAGAGTTTAGAGTACTGTGTAATACACATACAGTACTTAGTAAGAAAGATACACATATACATGTTTCCTTATCCAGTGAAAATTCAAAAAAAGTGTCAATAACTAACAGTTATGCCCCAGAACACGGTGGTGAGTTCACAGGGACCTTGATCTTTGACATCTACAATCTAAACAATCTGAAATAATTAATAATGCCTACTGAATTTATACTTCCCCGAGGGTCATTGTTCTCCTGTTCAAATTTGACTGTTTTTCTATTTGAGAAAAATATATAGTTTGGTAACAAACAACGAAGACAGAGTGTGTGATGTTTTCAGTTTTGTGCTTGCTTCTTTTTTTGCATTTGTTACTTTCTGTTATTCTCTGTGTTTCCTTCCTAGGTCTGTGTTGTGTTGTCTTGTGTTCCCTTGTGGGTGTCTGTATGTTCTGTTTCCTGTTTTTTTTTGAGAGTCTGGTTTCCTGTGCTGTCTTGTCTCTAGTTTTACTACCTGCCTTGTGTTTCTTGCCCCTGTGATTGTCCGGCCGCCCTGATGTGATTCACCTAGTGTATCATCTGTTCCTTGTTTGCTCGTTACCTGTTGTATTCAACCTCTGTGTTCCCTTTGTCTCTTGTCCAATCCTTTTGTACTACTCCTGTATAACTACTTTTGCATGTTTTTTTTGTCATTTCATTTTTGTTAATAAGTCCTGGTTAAACTACCTCCTGCCCGCTTGCCTCATCTCTGCGTTTGGTTCCTCGTTCCCCTGGTTGCATCAGAGTGTCTGTTTCACTAGCTACTTGTTTTACTGATATTTTTGATAAACAATTCCTAGCATACTGCAAAACCAAAAGATGTATTAAAACATATTTATTTGTTGCAGAGAAACTATGATGTGTGTGTGTGTGTGTGTGTGTGTGTGTGTGAGGAGATCTTACTTAAGGCAGGGATTGCTGTCTTTGTTACCCTCAGTTGTCCCACTGCCGGGGCTAGCAGCGTGTTGGTGGTGGTGGGGTTGTGGTGAGTGTGAGCCGGACTCTGTGAAGCAGGGATTGTTTTCATTCTCGGATGGAGAGATGACATCCTCCGCCTCACACCGTAAGCGCACCTCTAGTGACTGAGGATGAAACAGATACAAAAATATGGATTCATCTACCTACCATAGTAGCTAACTAGTCACAATAACTACATTCAATCCTGTAACCATAGGAATACAGTAAACTACGTCCAACTGAAAGTGCTATGCAGGTACAGGTTTGCCTGACAATGTTGGACAGTCATGAGCAGAATGTCCATTAGATCTTCCTGTAATAAAACTCAAAGCTCGGCTCATATCATATTTCTAAAAGACACTTTAGACTTACAATTACATTGGACACAACTTACATTCCTTATAAATGCCCCAGGATGTCTATCCTTTTTAATTTAAAGTAATCTCACTCACCACTATCTGAGTGTTGGCCTCATATTTGCTGAAGCGATACAGGATGATGTGCGCTGAGATGCCAACCACACAGAAGATGCGACTCTGGGGGCACCAGCTGACCATCTGTATAGCAAAGGGGTCATCCTCCACCAAATCAGCCGCCCTGCCCTCACTTGGCTTTGGCTTCAGAAATGCTTTGGAGGTCTTCAGCTTGTACAACATCTGTAGTGTGACTGGTTAGAGGAATGGTTAATTTTGGTGAAAATATTGTAAAAGCAAAATGTAGTGTAAATGCACTTTCAATAGTGGTATCACAAGGCAATTAGTTTTGCATTCCCAGACATATCTCCTCAGTCAGACTAAGTATAGTCTGTCTGAACAATTAAACCTTCTGCTATTATATTGTTTGTATTTACTTGAAACATTGAGCCCCTGATGCAGCGACGGTGCCTTTGCAAAATAGTGGAAGAGAAGAGCTGGACGGCAGACTTTATACCCAAACTGTACATCTGGTAGCAGGACTTCTAACCAACCGGTATGTAGCAAGAATGTTAAGCCTAGGCATATGATGCAGTGCAAGAAAGAAATTTAATTTATTGACATAAATTAAATTTCTAAGATGTTGAGAAAACCAGACATGTCCATGCTGAGTCTTTAGTGTTTAGCCATATGTAAGTGTTACAATGGGCCAAGTCCCTTATTTGGTCTAGAGCATCTAATGACACTGGTGCTTTTCATTTGCTCAGAGCCCATGGCAAATCACCAACCACGAAATTCATGAAAACATATATCTTATTAAAGCAAGCTGTACAAAATGTATTACTGCAGTATAGCTCATGAAGACAGAAAAGCTTAGAGAAGACTTACTTGCTGATGCGTCCCAAAACTTAATTGATCCGTCAGCATGTCTAAACAAAGAGAGTGATTAGGTATTCTATTAGTCAAAACAAGTGTGCTTAATTACTCCAGGAATGGATCATGAAATGAAGGGAAAACATTGCCTTTAACCGTGCTCCTTTACTTCAACGCCACATATTCCCAACTGTAATAAACGTTACAGCTACCGGAATCTTCAAAATTGGGCAGTGACCATTTCTGATTTTAAATCCTAACAGCTTGGGTTAATGATAACCATGTATTTGACCTTTATGTACCTTCAAATACTGCTGACAATGTTTCTGGCTTACCCTGTGATAATGATCTCTGGGTAAGTGTGGGAGCCTAACGTCCATGTTCCTCCCCCGACTGGCCACTCCTGACATGGTTACAGACAGTGATTATATATCAAAAAATAAATTTAAAAAATCATATCTATTCTAACACACAGACGTAGACTGTACTGGTCAAAATGACTCGTTAATAATAACCCACACCTTTTTTAAAGAGTTTACCAAAATCACTTTAAACATTAATAACAAGAATTTCAGATTATTTAGTTTTTACTTGCATTTAATTCTACTTGTTAAAACATTTCAAGTGAAATTAATTACAAATACATCACAAAAGGCAGATATTCCTCCCTCGTATTTTCCCTCCCTTACCTTTTGGCTGTAGCCGGTCTTCTTATGTTTAACTCCTATCGAATAGAGGATGGGTATAATGTCGGGCGGACAGTCTGCAAAATAGGCAGTGCAGGTAACTGGAGACTCATGGATGTCCATGGGGTAAGGATTCTCAAAGACAGGGAAGCTGTAAGATACATATGATGAAGCATATGTTATGGTATAGTATAGTATAATGTATGCCACTATGGCAAAACAAGCAGAAAGGAAACGTGGTCTGTTAACACAATGTACACAACACTTTCTGTAAATTCATTGAAATCAAAAAATTACCCATTAAGGTTGCATACTTTATCTACCTTGAAAAAATTGTTTACAAGGGGAACTGAATTACATGGTCAACACAAAAATGTAATGCAATTTGTTATATCCCCTCTTTATAAATATCGCAGAAAGATTTACAGGAGTGCTACTGTAATGATGTATGCATTACCTGTACTAATTAGTCCTTGATCAGTAAACTTTACTGTAAGGTAAAAGTGCATAGCGGGCATCAGCTATCAAATCTACACCCTCTAGGTGCAAGCCACTGACGTATTAAGCCTTATCAGGATAACAGATGTAAGTAGGTAACCCAATTAACTAGGAAACCTAATTCAAAACCATAAACCCTACTCACATTGAAGGCCTAAATTATAGTGTGTTGCTGCTATTCAAATGCATCCCCTGGCCTTAGGTGTTAATCTGTCACATCTGCACAACATCAGCATCTTTCACCTTCACTTTCATTCCTTCTAATAGTGATAACAAGTCAATTTAACTGGAGTGGAAGCATTTCTCCCCAAGAGCAATGTGACATGTCTTTATCCAAAGGATAACAACTGACCCCCTATCTCCCTGAAGTATACATACAAGTGACAGTGGTTAGATCTCTTTCATGTCATTAGACTGTGACAGGCTTATGGATGAATGGTATAAGTAGTGTTTTCCCTGGTGTGATGTCATGTGTGATATAATCTATTGTCAAAAGTTGAGATGTGATGATGGGTGTCTTATAGTCACATGCAGCTCAGCAGCTGGAAGGTGTGTTTATGTGAAACACATACTTGCTCTGTGTCAGATCCACCACGATTAAGTCCTTCTCCAAAAGCACCACCACTGCGTAAGGCTCCTGGACCTCTGTAAAATACAAAGCCAAACTGAAGAGAATATCGCTTAATCCATATTCACATCAGTCACAACCATACATAAAAATGAATCTTCAGAGGATAATGTTTCATTCATCTAAAGCCTTCTTTATGGCTCTCGAGGAAAATGTCCAACCCAAACATAACTTGTCTTTTGCCTCTAATCAAAACTCTCAATTGAAAATAGAATGATTTAATTGAAGTCTAAAATGTCACAGACACAGTCACAGTTGCTGAATTGCTCAGGTTGTTTGACAACATTGGCTGCTGTTTTTAATCCTTTTACAGAATTCTCTATCCCATTAAAATATTTAACCTGCTGCAACAAAACATATTAAAATCTATTCTCTGAGTAGAATGTTTCATCTCATGGATGACAGAAGAGTATTTGCGGACTCTCAACTTTTGTGATAAAAGTTTGACTTGTGTTGTGTGTTTACTTTAAGGAACCCGTGTTGTAACTGTGACCTAGTTGTAATTAAAAGATTATATAAGATGCACACCTAGGGCTAACTGTACTCACTAAGTATAACACACTTACCTTATTAGATGTGGAATTCTGACTTTACCCTTGTTTGGTTGGTGCATAGATTCTTTTGAAATACTTTTTAAATGCCTAAAGCAAGGCAAACATATTCAACTCATCTTATTTTTATGTCTGCAGAAAACTATACTATAATTAAAATAGAAGGCTTTGTGCATGACTTTTCAAACCATCAATACCACTCAGCTGAATCCAGAAAATATGACACTGGCTTTGTCTTTGTCTTTGTATGCACTCACCGTTGTTATAAGGAGTCTCGCAGAGTGCCATGAACTCTACAATAGGATAGTCCATCTCCAGCACAGTAATGGCCTTGCCGTGCATGATGGTTAACGTTGGCCGCCGCCCTGCCTTGTCATATGAAAGACCGCCAGAGAAGATGACAAAAGGCTCGCTGTTGTGGAGGGAGAACAAGAATTAATTAATCAATTAATTAAACAGACAGTTAAGACATGTGTTTTGCTTATAAACTATAAGCCACTGAGCAGATATAATTACTTCGTGAAAAAATGAATAAATAAAATGTATATTTACATAAACATCAAATATTTTGTTTGGCAATTCCCTAATTTATTGATTTAAAACTGCATTACAATTAAAATGTGCAATTTCATATACCACTTCCCTTGAGCACATTTTAAAGGCCTACAATCATAAAAAAAGGTTTTATCAAAAACATAATTTTTTTGCTTCTAATGGTTGCTTTCAACTATCACAAAGTGGGGTGTCATAAGCTACCTCCTTGTTGATTCACTGCAGTATGAAATAACCACCGGATAAATCTCCCCATGATTGTTTTCCAATCCTTATTCAGTGTAATCAGGAAACTTAATTAAATCAGACGATATGGATCTTAATATTGTTTAAAAAGCAGATACCTGTTCCTTGAGGTCTTGTACTCCACTTTAAGTATGGGTTTACACGACTCCTTTCTCCCGTCCTTCTGTATCTTTCCTACATTAGTGGAAATAGCAAAATAGTGGACATTTCAAGAAAATACCAAAATTACTGTAAACATCTTGAGCAGGATACTTTCTGTAAAACATTAGACTGGTGTCAGCTCCTCTTGTGTGACAATTCAATTTATAAAGTCTGTTATATAAAGTATAAAGCATACTGTTAGCACATTTCAAATACCCTCAAGAGAAAAGAATGCCAAGGTAAACTGCCACCTGAAACGTTGCCGGAAATTGCTAAATTATAGTTAAGTTGTGAAAATAATGGTCAATGTGTTTGAAAAGCAAAGCACTGCCTCATTAAAAAAGCACAACATTTTATACAATGAACTAACAAAAGATATACTATGTGTATATTATTATACAACTATCATTGTACGCTTTGTTAACTTTTTTTCCTCATGCTATTCGTTTTATTTAGCATAACATTCTCCATACCTGCTTTATTCAATAGATGACTGCAACATTTTAAGCTCCCAACTCTTTTTCTCCACAGGTGTAATTATACTGTAAGTAGTACTAGTGACCGGCCACTGACCATTATTAAACCGACCATGGCATAGTTCCAGCACTAGAACTCGACCTGAAAAGCAATAAGTGCTTAGTAGTTACAACTTTCTACTTCACTTTCTTACTGTGTACTTTGTTTCCAATTCTTCTGTTTAGGAACCGACAGACCGTTGTGAGAGCTTCACATAATGAAATGATTATGTTTTGTCAATATAAAGAAGTCTCAGCTGAAAGGCAGAGCGACCTTGGGTTTTACCTCATTGGCAAAGTGCTCCAAACAAAAGCCTTTCTAAATAAAAAATGAAGTAAACATGAAAGAAATATAATTTCATAAATGTGAGACTTACAAAATAGAACACAACAATTTCAAATAGTGCCCTAAAGACAGATCATATACAACTTGAAGAAATGAAAAAGCATGTCTTTAATAATTCTACCTGTGACTACATTACCATCATTATCATTCAAATACCGTTTGTGCTGCCTTTACAGCTCAAACTGCTATTTCTTAACTGTATTTCTTAACACAATTGAAAGTTATTTTTCTACAATAGCAGGTAATTTGGCTCTATGATTAATGAAAAAAAGCAGGAAGTTGACACTAAAGACCAGGGTTAGTGCACTGCATCCTCCGTTTTTAGGTAAAGGTTGCTAAAACACATTGGAAAGAAAGATTACGGTCAAATATTGATGAAGTTGGGTGCCAGGTTAGCTCAGTTGGTAGAGCAGTCACCTGTGTGTGTGTAGATATATATATATATATATATATATATATATATATATAGAGAGAGAGAGAGAGAGAGAGAGAGAGAGAGAGAGAGAGAGAGGTTTACTCCTTGCTGCAGCTGGCCTGGGTTCAACTCCGCCCTGTGCAATGTTGCTGCATGTCATTCCGTCTTTCACTTCTTCAGCTGTCCTGTCATAAAAGACCTAAAATGCCCAAATATTAATCTTAAAAAAAATATTAATAAATATTGATAAAGTCAACATCCGTTGTGATTTAAGTCAGCTTTGTAGACACAGTAATCATGTTATAGTTGCCAGGAACGGATATTGTTGTGAAAAGAAATGGAATATGTGACAGTGAAACCTTTGCAAACACATTAAGAATATGTATTTGCTAGCAATACAAAGTGTTGTCATTATGTAATACAATGTGGGGGCCACATGTGATTTCAGGTGCTTTTCAGTTGTTTACACATTGCTTCTCACGCACAAACTCTATCAGGCTCAGTGACTTATCATCACTGATAAGGCTCAAAAGCACCGGATTACGCACTGAAATGTCAAAGCAGCAGTAAGGAAAGAGAGAAGAGAATAGCAGAAAAATAGCCGTGAATGGCAAGCCTCATGGTAATGCTTTGATATGGGTTGAACCCAAAGGTGTATAAAGAAACGTGTCAGGGTAAGATGCATTTATTGTTACGTCTACTTTTACTATAGAACATGAAATCTGAATCTAAAATCCTAATTTTCTAAAGTTTGCTGAGATAAAATTATAATGACTAACTGCAAGACAGGATGACCAAATTATTTCTAGTTGATTCCAATTTCACCTTTTTTTTGTGCAAGCAAATACCGACCCAACGTGCATATTAAAACTAAAGTGACACAGTATACAAAGTACCCGGTACCTCCCACACAGCAAGTTGTATTTACATGGATCCCAGCGTATAGAGGATGTCCCGCTGGTCTTGGACTATAGATTTGCCTGCAGTAACTACGTCGTTGCCATGCCAGATATTGAACCAATTTGGATCATCATCATCATCATCTTCTTCTTTTTTCAGGACACACAAAAAACGGTCCATAACACAATTCAAAACAAAGCAAAAGACAGACAAATACTTAACAAAACACATACAATAAGAAATTACTATAACGGTCAGAGTTCCACTATACCTAGAGTATCCAGATATATTAGGATATAGTATATAATAGAAAAAGTGGCACAATGATGGATGATTGGTATGGCTAATGGCTTTTCTGTACATTTCTACTTCCTTACCAGAGTAAGCGGTAATACAATTATTCTACGTTTTCAGTGAAGTGCTCTTACAGCAGGTTCAGAGCCAAGTGGACAGCTGGCCTCTTGTCTTCCTCTTGCACAGAGAAAGACATCTGAACACAACAGATAGCACTACCAGCGACAGCAACATCCAGCAAGCAAACCAAAGACAACGGTACAAAGTGAATGTGAGCACTGAGACATTTACATGAGGATGGCAAATCTCCACAGATGTGATTGGTTTGGGAGTGTGACGATCAGCTCATTCTCTTATCTATTTTGGAACAGAATAAGTTCATTTATATACTATTAGAACATAGGGAGACTGCTTCATTTCAATGAGATGACATGTTTACTCTTCCTTTAATTCTCGCCCTGTGTAATACCAAATATCTGACAAAACATCTGGCCTTGTCCCTATGAATCATTGCCGAGGTGCTGTCCTCTTGCCTTCCTGTCGCGTGATTTTGCTTGTGATCATAGACTACAGCAAGGGGATGTTTATCTGACAAGGTCAGCATGCCCTGACAGTGCACAAACTACATCAGAATAGGAAAGAAACAGAAAGAGAACTAGTCAGAGTGCATATATAATTAATCACATGTGGTGAAAACGTCATCCAACAAATACAGTGTGAGGTATTTTTGATCTAACAGCCAACTAAAGTAAAGTGGCAATGACAAAGATCACATACCACAATGCACATCAGGCATTCCAAATGTGCAGACACTATGGAAGTAAATCTGTTTTATTGGGTTTTAAAATTACAAAGCCACTGAATTTCTAGCACTGAAAATGTATGCATTGAAATGATGTACCTGAATGTTTTGTCTCTGGAGCTTTATAACGCTGAAAGGCACATAACCGCAGGTTCCGATTTATCTTATATGAATAATTGTGTTTTGTTACTGAAACAAAGTAAGTGGAAATAAACGCCTCTTGTCCATGAGTCTATTGAGAGAGCGCCAGCTGACAGCGGGGTCTCTGAGCATCCCGAGCCGGCCGGGTTGGCGATCCCGGCAGCCACAATCTGGCTGTCACGTCAGACTAGAGTTTCTCAAGACCGACAACATCGGCGCAAATGTGCAATCGGCCATACATTTTTTGTAAAAATGCCCATATTCAAACTCTACAGAGTTGATTTCTTGCAAAAAAAAGTCTCAAAGTGAATGGATGATGAAATAGGAGGCAGAAATTGGAAAAAGCTTCCAGATGTTGGCTGCAGCTACTATGGCACACTCCCGATATAGATCATAGAATTGATCGCCTTTCCTTGGGTTCCCGGATGTTAACACTACATTTTAAACGTTTTTAATTTTGTACATTGTATTTTGCATCTGAATTTGGTATATAGAATTTTTTTACTTAGAATTTTTTATTAAGAATTTATGAACTTAAAACAAATACAAATAAATAAAGACGAGAATTAATTGTTGAAATTTTGAAGGATAAAAAAATGGTAAAAAATGTGCAGTAGGTACATAATTTCAATGCATCAATATTCAGTGCTAGCAATTTAGTGTCTTTTTTATTTCAAAATCCGATGAAAAAGATTTCCAAAAGACACCTGGCAATGAGCTTGGTTTGAATAATACTCGAGTAGGTGGCTGGTTACTGGCTGGAGTGCTCAGCACTCACTCAAGCCACCACCCACAATATCATCGTCCATCGTGATGTTTCACTTTGGACATTGGCATATGGCAATTCAGTTGACACAATGCTGTGTGTGTTTTCATTTGAAGAAAATTCCTTTCCTTTTCCTTATACAGTAGGTGCTATATACAACATATACAACAGAGTCTGGGCCGGGATTACCTGTAACCAGCTCTCACCTCTGCAACCGTGGAAGTGGCTGAGCTACAATGGCGCGAACAGTGCTAACATCGGCAACAACGCTGACAGAGCTAATGGTACTGCTAGCACTGTGGGTCGGGATAGCGTTATCAGTGCAGAGCACTTTTTCATTCTCACATAAAACACAAACATTTTCAATCCTACAACTCACAACTAAAATGCTTGAATGCTGAAGTATGTTCAAATTCAGTCACTTTATTATGGTAAAAGTTTAAGGACTCAGTATCCCATTATGGGATTATCAATGTTTCATTTTGTTAAGTAATTAAGAAACGTAAAACAGAAAGTATATTGTGGATGCGCGTCTCACCATGAGGGAAGGTGACTTGGAATGGTTTGGTGGTGTTTCTGAGGTTCCAAATCGACAGGCTGCCGTCTGAGTGACTGCACATGAACTGCTTCCCTTCGTGATGCCAGCTGACTGAATGGATGGCCTGTACCAATAAGACAGAGGGAACAGATTTTTGTAAACATGCCATTTATTTGTCCAAATGTTTAGCCACACAAACTACATCTGCCCAACCACCTGTTGAGCTCTATCAAGTTACACTCCTGTAAATACACTACAGAAGCAGCTCTCTTTGGGCACTATGTAGAAAGGGATTACCACAAGGAATTAGAATTTCTACCGCATGCTTTAACATAATTGTTAATTTATATTTATTGTGGTAGCGTTTTAACTTTAAAAACTGTCAGTCCTGTCCTAAGTGAGGTGGAAGCTGAGGCCCCTCAGCTATAGGAGCAGACAGAAATTGTCATTTTCAAGCCAAAACAAATCACAAAGCAGTTATAAAGCTTTTCATCAGCTTTATTGCCCTGCATCAACTGCCCGTCTGTTGTTATCTTTTGAGCACTTAGTCTATCCATCAAACATCGGCCAATTTAACATGTCTAACTGCTGCCCCCCTTTTACTTTAAGTTCAGTGTTGTTAGAGTGCCCTCCACCACTGCCGAGGCCATATTCCCAAGAGTGAATGACTCAGGCCACAGTTAGAGAGGTCATTGGCAGATACTTCACAGAAAACTACAACCAACTGAGATGATATTCACCTTCACTGCAGCACATCACAGGAGTGTGGACTACATGTGCAACCATTAGCATTTGGAGATGGAGTTCCAATAGTGTAACAAGTAGAGATGGTCCGATACCATATTTTCCTTCCCGATACCGATTCTGATACCTGAACTTGGGTATCGGCCAATGCCAAGTACTGATCCGCTACAAGTGTGTCATATATTTAAAAAAAACTTTAACAACTGTGTACTACTATTCCTGTATGTGATATCAGTTGCATCTTTGTTAACGGTTTGGCTCAGGTTAAACTCGTTGTGAAACATGAACAAACACAAACAATGAATGCCAAAGAACTTTATTTTATCATCCAGTCAGTCAGTTATATGGAAAAAGAACATAAACAAACTACTTTAACATAGATTTTCTTTAGAGCTTTCTTATGTGGTATCGGACCGGTGCATAAACTCCAGGACTACCCGAAACCGAGACCAGCGTTTTAGGCAGTATCGGAGGCGACACCGATACTGGTATCGGAACATAGTAATAAGTATACATGACTTTGTGTCTGTACTTAGCTCTCTCTGTATTTCTCAGTATGGCTATGTTCAGAAACTGGTGTCGTCCTGAGACTTTTGCAAGCAGAAGCTTAAGAAAAGATTGATACCTTGAACATGTTTTTTTAATCCTCTGTGTCCTCCTTGGCTCCTAGCAACTGAGTGGAGGAGGGGTGGGGGTAGCGCACAATCACGAAGGCTTGCGCATGTGGCTATGCCAACAGTGTTTTTGTTATTACTTAGAATTCCTCACAGGGGAGACAGAAACTACACACTACAGCTTTTAACATACAGTACTTTCTCTGTAGTATACAATTGTTGTTTAGACACCGTCTACGTCACCGTGGACGGGACGTTTTCCCCACTGAAGCGAAGACGTTTTCTCCATTCACACACATTTTCATGAATTGAAAGACCGACATTTTATTGGACTAGTTGTCTAGATGTTACGAAACTGGCCAACCTGTTTAGCCAATAACAAGACGAATCGATTGGTACCAAACTTGACCTGAAATTTTAACCCTGTGATGGCTGCAGCTGTGTCAAGTCGAAAATAGGGCCTTAGTTATTGTATTTCACCATTTCATCAATTTATAATTACTTATTTCTATAAATTTATGTAAATTGTTATTTCAAGTATGTGTGTGATTGATATGGGTGTGTTTTTGTGTTTGAGAAGTGTTGAATTTAGCACTTTTGGGGCTATTTTCTAGCACTTTTCAAAAGGAAATAAGAAAAATGCACAGACATATATGTAGAAATAACTTCATATAAAATCTATTTTCTGAGTGTTTTTTTTCTGATTTTTTGTAAGTTGAGATATGTGGCTATAGTACTGGTATTGTGTGTAGCCCATCTGATATGTTTATAGTAATGTTTTAAATCATTTTACAGATGCTTGACTTAGACGGAAATAGAAAAGCTCCATTCTAACCTCTGTAGCTCTGTGTCAGTAAAGCCTAGAATCACACTTGGAACAGAACATTGAGAGTGTTAACTTCCCAATGACCTCAGGCACATCCTAGAGGGCCAAAGTATATGAGAGCTGTATCACTTTTATTTTGGTAAAACGTTTAGATGAGAAAGCATGTATTTTCAAGTATTTCTTAAGATGTTCAAAACATAATTCACAGCTATTCATATCAAAAGCATAGAGGTTATCAAACAAGGGAATGCAGTGAGGGCATTAACGTTTTGAGCTACCACAGTCAATATGCATCAGCAATTTAAAAACTCAACCTCAAATGAAATTTGGCATTATATTGTTGTTAGGTTCTCTAACGCTGCTCTGGCTTCTATTTTTGGTTGGGTTACTGTTTAACACCCATTTTTGTTTATCATCTATGTATCTATACGTATATGTGTGTGTATAGATATGATGTAAATACATATAATTTACGTAATAAAACATACTTGTTAGGTACTTTGACTTGTTAGCATCTCTTCCGTTAGTTTGAGCTGTTAGTTTGTGTTACGTCCTAGCTTCTCCTGACAGTAAACGTAAGGGTCGTAACAATTGTCTTAAATCAGAATTTTCTGATCTGGCTTGCAGCTAGAGAGAGAGAGAGAGAGAGAGAGAGAGAGAGAGAGAGCACAACAGTGGTTGAGCAAGCTAGATAATGGATGAAGAGAGCCCACAGGCTCTTTGTTGACACCCCAAAACATCCAGACTGACTGAAATGAAAATCCAGGCCGAGGACAGGGTCTGTGCAGACAGAGACACCACCACACGCTCACAGTAGGTCATAACAAGTGACGGCTGGATTACTTTCGTAGTAGTTCCGACATTGTTTTTTTGTGGAAAATCTGTTACATATTGTACTTTTCAGTACAGAAAAATACTTTTCACAACTACTGCATGAAACAAGGGTGTAGGAGGGGAACAAGAAGGTCTAAAGTTGCAAAGAAAACTCCTGTACAGTGCCTAACTTGCTAGAATTATATAAAGTTTAATTGTATGCAATGTTTTGGAACTAGATCCTCTTCAGGCAAAATGCTTCAGGCATTTTATACTTTTAACAACTAGAGCATTAGGGGTTCCAATTGCACCAGTAGGAATGGTTATAATTCAGTACTTTCACCCTTCTGTGAAGAGGAACACATCCCGCTCATGTGAGCAGGATGTGACACTTCACAGATGGGACAAGAGATGGGAGATTGCAGCGGATCCAGAGGATAGTCTTTGGGGCATATTGGTTTTGACGCCATGTGGGTTAAAACAAATTATGATGACTTAATAGAAATGTCTCTTATTCTCTCGTATTACAAACTATTTACATGCTAACTAGCACACACTTTGTCAAATGGCCAGCTAACAGCGAGAACACACAAACAGTATCTTGTAGAAGATTATTCTTTTCTTTATTTCCTCTCATATCTATATTGTATTACAACGTCAGATGATCATGTTAAACGTGACCAAAGCTTTAAATAATTTGAAAAATGTATGTAAAATGAATCCGTTTTGGTTTACAGCTGTTTATTTGGTTATTATTTTATTGTATTATATAATTATGATTATTTTAGCATGTCTTCATTTTTCTTTGATTAAATGGTGATGACAAATGTCGGTGGGAGGGGATGTATTAATGTTGTAAATAGTGTGTTTTGCATGGTGTTTAAAAAAAAATGTTAATCATAAAAAAAAAACTAAAAGAAACCTAAACATCAGCATCTGAATTTTTTCCTGCTGGAACACGTTTTGTTGTCTGGGAGTTAAGAAGCCTTTATTGGGGAATTTTGATGGTAGAAAGTGTTGCGTTACACTCCGTTGCAGTCAGTCTCTAGCTGCAATGAACTGTACACTTTATGGAGGCAGAGCACAGATGCAGAGAATCCACAGGTCAGAAAAAGCTGACCAATCAGAGCAGACTGGGCTTTTTTGGGAGGGGGGCTTGAAGAGACGGGCGCTTCAACAAAGTGTCTCATACAGACAGTGAATACAGGTGCAGCATCCATGCGCAGTGATTTTTTTTAACATTAAGGCAGGTCACACTCCTAATAGAAACACAAAAAATAGTAGGAACCTAAAAATGTCACCAAGAATACTCTTACTGTTACGCTCCACTGCTAACTGTGGGGAATGGAAACAGACGTTTTAGTCTTCACGTGTTTGAGTTGGAAGTGCTGTGCTGCGAGTTGACAGAGGCTGCTCGGACTGGTATAAGCACAACTGGGTTCTCCAATTACTGCTTCTTGTTAAAAAAGCATTGCAGTAATTGGTTGGCATGCCAACAAGCACACAACACAGCACTTGATGACAAAGATACACTTGTACTAAAAGAAAAGAAAAGATGATACTGTTTAAAGATTAAAAAAAAAAAAACATTGTTCTCCATAGTGTTGAGATTCAAAACATTGGAAAACAAAAAGGCTGATTTCTCTCACTGAAAGGATAAGTGATTGGGGGAAATGGAGAGATCAGACAGCGGGTTTTAATGACCCGGTATGCCTTTATGTAAGAACACATTTTTCCTTTTTTAGTGAAACAGATTAATATTGGATCTCAGATTCCTACTATACCTTCTATTTTGTTAATATCTGAATCCAAAGTATGTTTTGTAAGATATTTATTGTAATAACTAAATAACTAAAGGTCCCCAAGTTAGAAAACATCAGTCTCAGTTTCCTGAAAATAACCAAGGAATACATGAAACAGCTTGTTACATGTTGTATCTCCACAAGACATTGGTGCCACGTACCCCCTCTGTGCAAACATGGCTCATTGCCGTTGTAATTTCCTCTTCTCTACTCAGTACTCTCAATGTCGCCACATTCCCATCTCTCTCTCTCTCTCTCTCTCTCTGTCTTTCATATAAAGTATATATATATATACACTCACCGGCCACTTTATTAGGTACCCCATGCTAGTAACGGGTTGGACCCCCTTTTGCCTTC
>NC_048417.1:20499412-20520850 GCF_013103735.1 Etheostoma cragini | reverse complement strand
AAATTAAGTGTTAACGAGCAGTTGGACAGGTGTACCTAATAAAGTGGCCGGTGAGTGTATATACACACACACACACACACACACACACACAAACACACATTTTCTTGCTGCCATAAAAATGGATTCCCACGGATAATGCTGAAATTGAATAGAATCTTAACAAATAGCATGACCCACCAAGAGCATTTTAATACATCCATTTTAATGTCACATGACAGTCTTTTTACTTCAGTTAAGTTTCTCTATGCTGGTGGAGCTCACCTCGTCATAGTAGATTCTGAAGTCAGCCTTCTTAAGCCGGAGGTCCCATTGTACGATTGTCCCGCTCTCAAACCCTATAAGCAGCTGTGGAGGGGATTGACAAGGAATAAAAACTAAGGACGTGATAGATACAGTATACCATTAGATATTTTTAATAGCCTAAAATGAGATGATGAGCACAGCCTACAACTACAGTACCAATGTGATTGACATAACAGCACTCTTTGCAGTGATGTAGTAGGGATGCTGTTTGTCCGTCCTTTTTCCTATTCTAAGTCTATAGTTTTTTTATTCAGACAAAGTCTTTTTCTTTTTCTGATTGGCAAAGCTAGCCCGTCTGTGAGTTCTGTGGTTAGTGGGGATCGGGAGGTATGATATATAATGTGAGTGTACTTCTCAGCATTGAGACAATTTATTTCACTACCTGCTTCTGCTTTCTGCCTGTGATTAGCAGAACCTGTAGGAGCATATGTCACAGGAGTTACAGAGGTAAGACTTAGGGGGCTAAACAATTCATAAAACTACTCCCTTCTATATTAAGGCCAGGATGTCTACTCTTGCAAACCTAACTACTATTGTGTACAAAGTGGAGCAATAAGTAATGACTGAAATTGCTTGTCTTTGTGAGGAATCATCAAATTACCAATCCAGATTCAAGGCTTACGATATGCTGCCATTTATACTTAAAGTCAGATTTAGACACATCAATTTATTGAATTTATACAGTACACACAAGTTCATAGAATATGCAAAAAACTCTTACAATAACATACAGTACAGCAACCCACACACTCCAACACTATTACACAAACACATAAACAGGATAAGAGGGGAGAGCAAAGTTGACACAAGATCACAGATCAGAGGAGAGGGGGGGTGCCGTTGGAGGAGCACAGCGTTTAAGAGAGAGTAGAGAAAACAGCTCACATGCTGAGAGGAAAGACTGTGTGACATCTTAATTCATAAGGAGGGAACTTGGGTGCAAGTGATGTAGAAAAACAGTCTTGGTTACATGAAGATATCCTGTTAACAAATGAATGTGCATTTAATACATATGTTTATCCTCAAAGTAATGTGGCAAGTCAATGCATGTCTACTTTGACATGCAAAGAATATATCTGCAATGCCTTCTTACTTAAACAGCTTTTTCTGCAAAATGTACATGGCTATGGTGGTGCACCTGTTGCACTTGATTCAAATACATTTTCATAACGCCTATTCCCTACTGCCAGATTTACTTTCTTTGTCATAATTAGGAAGCTGGTACTGTAGGCTATTTATTCATGACAACATAGAGTAAAAATTAAGCACAAAAACCTTGAGAGATATAAATACATCTGTCCCCTCACCTTTTTAGCTAAGCAACATTAATACTTTAATACCTAAAACTTTGGTTTTAAATGCCACATGCAGCACTGTCTTTTCTTGCAGTGTGTGACAGCGGCCAAACACCTGTGTCTCATTTTTATGCCTTCAAAGCGTGTCAAGTCTGGTTTCCCACAGAGGCAGCAAAATCTACTGGGAAAATCAATACGGCCCTCAATTACCTGTCTTTTACAGCAACCTCCTCCTGACATTTTTCCAACCAATCTGACTGCAGCAGCAGCTTGACCCTGAAAAACTCAACTCTTTTAAGTATATTGCCAGCAGGTACCTCACACCTTCCGTGTGTGTATATGTGGAAAAAACACTGGTGCGTTGGTGCAACAATAGAAAAAGTGTACTGTGAAGATAATGAGCTTCTGTCTGATGCCAAAAAAAACAGGCTGAGAACTTGAGAACAATAACAAAGAAAGATAGTAAAGAAGATACAATACTGGAGATACAGAAGATATAGAAAAAAGGCAGTTGGGAATCAGGAAAGATGCGTTATTATGGATCCCACGTAACCTCTAGGCAAGTCCCACCCTACAAAGCAGGCCGATTGGTTGGAGTTAGGCATTGCTGATTGGTCAGGGGATAGGACCTGAACAAATCGGAATATGTTACCTAGTGTAAGTATAGACACCGGGCCAATAGTAACGTGTAAAGGCTATTGAAGGGTGGGTCTTGCCTAGAAGTTGCATGGATTCCAAAATAACGCATGACAGACATATGGCAGAGACACATGACAGAGAAACATATAAGGGAAAAATAGGTAAGTAGACGGAGAAGAGAGAGGGGTGTTGTGACATTAGACCTGGTGCGTAAGGAGAACCAGGAGGTGTTGCTGGTGTTTCTTTTTATTGCCTACTTACTTTGCCTTCATCCTTTGGGCTGTCACTTAAATGAACCACAGGTCCTGGATGAGTTTTAGTTGATCTGTAATGAGAGGGGCGATTTAGAAACGGTTACATGGCCAGCAGTAGGGAGTTTTACTTTTCTATGAGAGATAAGACACGTATTGCCATTGTAGGCATACAACGGAATTATGTTTGGTAACTTTCAGTGACCAGCTGAGATAGAGAACATGCAGGATAAAAACAAGATAAGAAGATATGTACTGTATATATAATACAACATAATAAAAATGTATTGCAATGCAAGTTAGATGTGTGTAATAGAAGTGTTGGGATGCATAAGCAGCAGTTTGTGGGTGGGTGGTAATTTTTACAGTCCTCAACAGCTACAGTATGGGAGGGTGGGGGGTAATGGAGGCCAACACTCTCTGGGGAAAAAGCTGTTATTCAGTCTGTTTGCTCGGGCTTTGTTGGATCCTTATCTCTTCCCCGATGGCAAGGAAACGAACAGACTGTGCGACCTTGATGGGTTGGACCGATGTTGCTAGCCTTTATGGATAGACGGCTAGCATACACTGTATGCAAGTTTGTGAGCACAGTTCCCACAATCTTCTGTGCCGTTTTAACCACCCGGAACAAGTCTTTCCCGTTCACGGCAGTGCAGCTGGCATACCGCACCGTGGCACAGTAGCAGAATAAATCTCTACAGTGCTTTAGCAAGGTTTATTAGGAGCTGGGAGGGAAGTTTGACCTGTTTTCTTCTGTTTAGCTTTCTTTATCAGGGAAAGAAGTCACAGTTGGCTATTCAGGCCATAAGTATACACTAATTACAATAACAAACTATGTTTTCTGTAATGTATTTATGTTGTAGGTTTTGTTTTATGTAAATGTATCTATTTTAGGCAATACAGTATATAGAGTAAAAGAACAGGCTGTATTCATATGGCTTTCCATCAGGTAGCACGGAAACCAAACCTAACAGTATTTTTATTTTAAATGTGGCAATGTAAAAATCTAAGTATTCATTTAATACTTTTACACAAAAAATCAATTACTGCTACAGTAATATAAAAAAAACATTACAATATACTTTTATTTTACTTTCTTGAAAATGTCCGTGTGGCACATTAAGAAATTGGGCTGCATGCAGAGATCATTAAGAGCTGCACAAAGAGCTCCACTCTTCTGCATTTGTGAAACCCAGCATGACACCCCTACTGTTTTATGTTGTGCAAAGGCATTCCTAATTCCACCCTGTCACAGTCAAAACCTGATCTCCATCTCTTTACTGCTATATTATTATATTACAGCAAATTATAGCATGTTGGTGGATTTTATTTTCCAAGAAGATTTATATTTAGCTGAACTCAGTGAGACATTATCTGTCAATATCGGGATAATGGCAAACTACATGAATTCAGAAGAGAAGAGGATGTAGCAGCCATTTTTACACAAGGGCTTAAATGGGAGCTGATCTGGGAAGCTGAGGTTAAGTGTGACTGACATGTTCAGATGGGTCCGTTTAGTAATGCCTGCTGCAGGAAGGCGATAAAAACATAAAACCACAGCAAGCTCTCAATACAGTTCTATTCAGCAATTAAAGTAGTAATAAGCCAAGGTGTCAACAAACCACCCGCAATACACAACACCTGTCAAATTACTGAAGTGCCACAATGGGTGAATGCCAAGAGCAAATCTTGCTACACCAGCCGTCCAGAACAACTAAAACACTAAACTGAATACAATTTCTGGTACAACATGCATATTCACTTTTGACCCCAGAACTTTTCTTGTGCATCAACAAACCCACACACATGTGGGATATAGGAACTACACTGGCTCCCTGTCCAGTAACTTTAAGATTCTTCTTCTCACCTTCAAAGCCCTCCATAATCTCGCTCCTCCATAGCTCTCTGAACTCCTTCAGCCCTACACTCCATCCTGAACTCTCTGATCCTCCTCTTCCTCAATGCTTTCCCCTCCTTCTCCCTGCCGGTCCACAATGGCGTTTTGAGCCTTCAGCCATTGTGAGCCTTTGGAACTCCCTTCCGCTATCCATCCGTACCATAGAGTCTCTACCCACCTTTAAAACCTCCCTCAAAACCTACCTATTCCATCAAGGTGTTTGAGAGAAAAAAAATTTCAGCAGTTATTGAATTTGGGCTGTGGCCAAGGGCGAAGGCTTGTGTTGGTGAAAGGCCATTTCTTTTAAAGAAAGGAAGATTAAAGAAAGACTTCACACTGTGCAGATGAATATGTAAGCTAAGGAGAGTTTCTGATTGACTTAGTGAATCCTGATAAAGTGTGGCTTTCAGTTAACAAGGCCAGTCTCTGAAATGCACACAACGTTAATATGAATGTTTTCAGAAAAATGATAAATAAATACATTGATAAACAGTAAGGGTGTGACGAGATCTCGTTTTGCGAGATCTCGCAAGACTAAAAGTGACAAGATTTCTCGTCGAGGTGAAAAGTTGTCTCGTGAGGCGATGTGATGTAAGCGTGATGGAGCGTGAAATTACTATTGAAGATCCCCCTGCCACTTTTAAATCATTTGTGTGGCAACATTTTGGTTTTCCTGCGGAAATGATAAACGGCGAAAGAGTGACAGACAAGACGAACACAATATGTAAACATTGTAAGAAAAAAATGCCGTATACCGCAGCTAACACGAGCACTATGCAAAAACACTTACAGCACACTGTGTTTAAAGTGTTATTTTTCTGTTATTTACACATTTATTTTATTTATACTGTTTATTTTTTTATGTTCGGTTTGTGGAAAGGAGTTAGATTTCTCGTGTGAAATTGTACAGGGCAGAAGCCAGTTGGTAGAGTTTATACAAAACATTTTGCAGTGTTTGCACGTCCTTTACTGCATATAATTCATTAAAATAGTAAAAAAAAAAGTTAAATAACATTCATCATTAATAGTTGATTTCAAAATGCACCTAAATTGTTTTGCATTTTGTAATTTTTCAGTTGAGTCATCGAGGATTTCTTTAAATTTTTTTTTAAAATCTCGTCTCGTCTTGTTCTCGTGAACCCAATCTCGTGATGTGTCTCGTCTCTTGGAGTAAGCGTCTCGTCACACCCCTAATAAACAGTGTTTATAATTGCTGGGTACATTAATGTATTCTGAGAGGCTGTGAGGCTATGTGTATTGCACAACATAACTCACATTTCTTAAAGATGAAATATTGCCTTATAATACATTATGTTAGTACTCTTTTAAAATATTTATATTACTTTAAAAAAAGTACTTTATGTTAATGTTTTTATCGTAAATTTCGGATAATACAAAACTGGTAAGGATGCCTCCTAAGGAGGTGTCCCAGGCACAACCCGATACCGGATAAGCGGACGAAGATGGCTGGATGGACAAACCGTACAATAAACATGCTGGAAGGTAGTCTTCATTTAATGTTATACTTTTCCAGACTGGTCTTATGTCTAGATACTTTTCATAAAATAAATAGAACCAGTTAGTATGCCAATAATTCAATTTTATCCATCTTTGTAGTGGCTAGTCTCCAAGTTTTCCACAATAGAGATTGGGATGTTTTATGCCATAACAGTTCATGTAAGGTGTCCTTGAGTATAAAGAAAGGCACCCATGAATAAAATGTATTTTTTATTATTATTATTATTAAGAATAAAAATATCTAAGCAACAAGCGAAATTAATGTGTGGTGATGGTGAGTTGTTGTGGTTTGAGGACAGCAAGCTTAACTTAATTATTCTGTTTCTCTTCAGAGATGTAATTGTATTGTTAAACTACCCAATGAGAAAATTTGCCAAAATAAAAGCTTCCATTAAAGGCACTAGCTTGCCTAATAGTTGTTCTTTGGCATTGCCCTTGAGATGATCTGGTAGCATCATTGTTGAACAAGCACAGGGACACTTGGTCTGTTGTGACTCAGGGGATCTGGCTATCAGGCTAGTTTCAATGCATTTTGCGCAGTGCACAGACTCCGGCATCATACATACTCTGTATAAATGACAACACCAAAATTAAATAGATGAAGAGTAATCTTTTAATGACTGCTTACACGAAGCAGAAAATCAATTAAATAGAGAGTTGAGAACGAAGAAATGAATGTGTTTTAAAGGGGTGGTTCAGAGTTTTGGACATAGGATCTCATTTTCAAGTTAGCCAGTGTGTTAGTGGAGACCATTTTCAACACATTTCATCCAGTCTTTCTAGTTGCAGAGTTCGCAGTCAACGGTTTATGTTGTCCACAGTACACCCCAGGCAAATAAATTATAACGCCAGACTATCGATGTAAATGTCTGTGTTGTTAGAATGATGATAAATAAATAATGAAATAAAACTATCCTTGCCACTCAATGATCACATTACATTTTTTATGACTACTCAGCAGCAACAGAATTTTACTTTGTTCTGGTTAGTAGTACTGCGCCAAAAAGTAAACCGAAAAGCGCAATCCTCAGGACACCTAGCAGTAGCCTAGTTCATGGGTATTGAAGCATTGGGTGGAAACTAGGGACTAGGCAAAATGCTGATTCAGTGCACATTTACAAATTGTAAAAAGATAAACGCTACAGATGGGTACCATAACGTTTCCACAAATTTCCATTGTGAGATCCAGAAAGCAATCAACTGTGGCTTCTTGCTACTGGCTTGGACATCAAGACACCGGCTGAGACTTCACTCAAGTGGCGAATGTGTAGTGATCCTTTTAGACGATTTTGAAAACCCTCGCAATCAGAAGAACTATAAGTCACTGACAACAAATGCGGTTCCATCCATCTTTCCAGATGCACCAACAGCTACTGATGAACAGGTTCTACATTTTGGTAGGCTACTGTAGCTAATACAGCTAGCCCCTTTCATAACGTTAGCCTAGCTGCTACTGATAGATTGAGACTGAAAAGTACAGTACAAAGCATTGTGGAGAGTGATGTTAGCTTAAAGGTATAGCTACACTCTTGGTAGATACCTGGCTGGGCTAACCTCTAACTTTAGGTAATTGCTGACAGAAAAGCCATGTAAGCTCTGGAAGCTTACTTCTGCATGGCTTTCAAATGTGGCCATAGTAGTATCTTGTTGATTCCTTCATGCAATGTAGTCTGCTTCTTTAGCAATTAGTGACAGCGGCAGGTAAATAAACTTGCGTGATTGTCATGGAAACCGGCTTTCTGTTTAGTCTAGGTAATATCTGTCCGCCGCTTCCACAGGCAATGCATACTACCACCTGCAGGAAACAAAGTATTTTAAACAAACTATTGCAATGTGATGCAAGGGTAGTTTTATGTCTAACATTATTTTATCAACACAGACATTTACATTGATTGTCTGGCTTTATATTTAATTGCCTCGGGTGTACTGTGGAGTGGTAATGCTAGCCCAAACCGTTGAGGTGCGATGGCCTAGGCAGCTGTGGCTCAGTGGTAGAGTGGTTCCCTGCCAAGTGGAAGGTTGGAGGTTCAATCCCTGGCTTTGCTGACCCGTGTCGAGTGGCAAGATACTGAACCGCAAATTGCCATCGGACTGTGAATGTGTGTTAGTGTTTATCTGATGAGCAGGTGGCACCTTGTACAGCACCCACCTACAAACACCAGACAGAATACCCTCTGGTCTAGCTCCCAACAATGCTATAATTGCTTCCCTGACTTTAGCAGTTTAGGTAACAGACACTCTATTGTTAGAGGTGAACTGACACTGCTGTTTTGGTTTGGTTTCTTTTTTTATTGTTGTAGTTTGTTTTCCTGTGTTTATTTATTTGCCTGTTTACTGTCATGTCTTGTGATTATGGTATGGTGTTGTTGTTGGTTTCTGGTCTTGTATATGTTCTGTTTCCTGTTTTATTTCAAAGTCTGGGTCTCTGTCTTGTCTTGTCTTTAGTTTCACTTCCTGTGTTTTCCACTTGTTTTCCAGCCTTGTCACCTGCCTCTTGTAACCTCGTTACCTTCTGTATTTAGTCTTTGTGCTTCCCTTGTCCTGTGTCAGATCATTGTAGTGTTGTATCTCCCCATGTTGGTTTGTTTCTGGTTCCCTTCTTCCTGGATATTGTGCACTCTGGATTTAGTTTTTGCTTACCCCTCTTAGGACTTCCTTTGTTTGTTTGTACTTTGATTTTTTTTTTTTTTTGATAACAAACCTTCAAGCTCAACTTTTGCCTGCCTCCTGTCTGCACTTGGGTCCACCATTCCATGCAGCTCATGACTGGATCATGGCTGTGCATTGCTAGGGGGAAAAAAACACTACTGTTTGAAACTTTAAATCCGATTAATTTAATTATTAATACAACTTTAACCCCTGCTCCAAACTCCAAGAAAGTAGGGCTCCCTGAAAGCGTTGCAGGCAAAAAACTTGCTTGACACAATAGCAGGCAGTAAAAAAATAGAAGTAATTTCAGAACAGGAATACACAGCCTCTACAGTTGGGCTTTAACTTTAATTGCTGGGTAAGATTTACTTTGTTTTAATGCGATTTATCTGTTTCCTTACTGTGTTGACAAAGCATCAGCAAAGCGTAAAATGAGGCAGCCTTATGTTTCCTTTTACATCAATTGTGGCATATATTTAGGAGATAGGGTTGTTGTTGCTATATGTCTTGCCTCGTACTTCTGGAACATGTCCTTGCATTTTAAGACTGCTTGTTCATATTACAAAAAAAAACTCATTGCTCATTATAAAATCTCAATACCAGAAATATCCATACATGCCAATGTTCACTGGTGACAATGATGCCAGGCATAAACAAAATTATGCTCATCCCAGGGATCTTTAAACTGAGCCAGTGTGAACCGGGCTGCGGTGTTTTTCCACTTCTCCTTTCATCTCATTTTATATATCTAATTTTGGAATGAATTTCCTGAAGAGGAAATTGTGCATTACATATGTTGCAAACCCACTTGAATTTCAATGAGAGCCCGGCCTTCCAGTTTGGGCATAGTGGCCCCAGTTGAATTGTTGCTATTACAGATAATTTCCAAGAGAGCATTCTTTGGTTTGTATTAAATTATTGCATCTGCAAATGGCAGTCACACAAACAAACACTATAGGAACTCAAATGCACACAAGTACACACCAAAAACTGTGTGACTCACACTCTGATGTTTGTTTACAGTGAAAAGAGTGGAGGTGGTTTACCTTGCTCACTCAACATTGCACCGCAGGAAAAACAGAAAGTCCCCACTCATCTCTATTCATGTGTAGTGGAAAAGCTCCCAGCCAAACTATAAAACTCCCTAGTCACTCTGTGTTCATGAGAGGAGCTTCCCTCTGTACTAGTTTAACTTCCCATGAACTTCAGAAAGGTGCAGAGTGCTGACGGTTAGAAAATAGAGAATAAATTATAGTGTATGTTCAAGCCGAATATAATATGCAGTGTAGAGAAAGCTATTGTTGAGATGGGTGTGTGTTCTACCCACTTTAGTCAGAACAGTATAGAAACTACCCGTTTTCTTACATTTTAAAATTGTTTGCATGCCATCTTTATCTGATATGTGATATGCAGAATCAAAAAGGTATTTCAATTTCTCAATGCATTTCTGCCTGTCGCTGCTGTATGTATTTATGGTAATGTGAACACAACCCTACAAATACTTGTAATAAAAATAATTAGTCTTTTGCCCCCCTGCCACTGATGTCTTCTCATGTATTTATTCATCATAGGTTGTTTTTTTCACCTGTCCCTTTATAAGCCAGACGACAACGAGGAACCAACTGTCCACTCAGGGGACAGTAGTTACTGTTTATACTACACAAGGTTCAAAGGTTTGAAGGTGTAAACAGTAACTTCACACGTTAAAATGTGTGGCCTTTGCGCTATGATATTGTGCCTTGGCTTTTTCCAATTAACATTAATGAATGTAATGTTATATGTCATTAATGTGTAACAGTTTCAGGGGAGGTCTCACTGTGGGGAACCATTTTTCTGTATATTATTAATTATGTGCGGTAAAATATTTGTTCATCAAGTAATCACTTAAGTAATAACTAATACTCATACACGTCAAAACCATTTTCTTTCACAAACTTTCAGATTGAAAAAAAAGTGTATGTTCACTCTGTGGTGAGAAATCAGCAGACCAAATGTCCTGTTTAAAAATGTCATCAACTGTCTTAGCCTCCAAGACTTTAGCAATGATTGGCGGAGAGCCCTCCCACACATACACGTCAAGTGTTATGACTGCTCACCATAGTTTGGGCTGTCACAAGGCAACAAGATGGCTTGGTATGAGAGTGACTTGTGACTGACACTGCAGCAGAGAACTTGTCAGGGTAACGCCAGACAAACGGCGCGTAGGTGGGTGAGACCAAGAGAAACAAATGGACATACAATGCAACTGAACAATATTTGTGTACTTGAAGTTGTCAATCTGCAGCATATGTCAGCTACACAGTTAACACTATGCATGTCAAAAAATAGATAAAGGCTTCTGTTGACTGGTTAATATTATGCATTATACAACATGGTGAATTCTAACTGCCAACTGCAAACATTACCACAATGTAAGGATTTTCTTAGTTCTTCATAGTTGGTATAAGTCGCAATCATTCTTCTACTAGTTGAGTTTTCTCAAAGCTATGGGAAAGTTTATTCACCATCAAGTTTTGTTTATTTTTTTGTATATGTTATGTCAGTATCAACTACATCTTAACAATGAGTTAAGACTGACTACCCCGGGGAAAGTCTAAATGTCAGATGGTACATGACTCTGTTTGCTATAGCAACAGCAATTATGATGTTCAGCATGACTGGACAAGGTTCAATCTAACAAGTAACAGCAAGGTCAATTTGTATACTTAAATGTGGCTAGAAAACGACGCATTATTACACAATAAGGAATGGGGCCACGATAACATTACGAAATTTTCAGTTTCTGTAAATAACATTTCTCAACTGTTCACATTTAGGATTTGAACCACAAAATAAATGTATCCAGAGTTTAGCTGTCAAAGACGGCAGTTCACTTGAGAAGTCTGAAACTGCTTATGAAACATATTAAGTTATGTCACCCTGGGTGACAGATGTAATATCTGGTCTTATTTTCGTTAAAAATACAAAAAAACTGCACACAAGACTTGGATGCCTGGTTAGCTGCGGCCGCTGGTTCAACTCCAACATGCGGCCTTTTGCTGCATGTCAGTCCTCTTCTCTCTCCCCTTTCAAGTCTAAGCTGTCCTATACAAATAAAGGCCTAAAATGGCACAAAAATAATCTTAAAGAACTGCATACAAGACTTAGTAAATTGACACCTGATATTTAGCTACCAATTGACTGCCTGACCAACTGCATCACATACCACCAGCATTGTCATGATCACATTAAAAATCACCACTGTAATCAGTAACTTTCAGCATTGTTTCTGTCTACTCCAGTATTTGGAGCATGAGCAACTTACAGTTCTATGGCCTTGTTCCACATGATGACGTATCCAGACAAAATGAAGGACTCGATGTTGACGATGTGTGTGTTTCCGCGCTCTGTCCCCACATACAGCCATTTACTCTGAAAGGGAAGGTGGCAAAACGTGATCCTGGAGAACAAGAAACAGAGGAGGAAAGAGAATGAGTGTTAGAAAATCAACAGTCAAAAAGGGACTGATGTTTCAGTTTGTTTCGAGGATTGAGCTATCAGTGGATGGGAGCGTTTCTATGCAGTATAAAAAAACTGTGCATTCTCACATTTTGTACATATACACGTTGATTTACGCCTGCTGTAGTTCACCTCTGCCTGTTTTGCACAATTCTGCTTTCAGACCAGCTAGGTGCATTTCAGTACATTACAATTAGAATAAGTATAGTTTTTAGTTAAACAGTAAACAGTGCTAGTGTAAACTTGACAAAGAGCTATTTTAATTCAAAGAGATTAGATTCCTTCTAACATACAATCAAAATGTAACATAGAGGTATTTTGTTGGAGAGGCATGTCATTGTTTCAGACCAATATAATCAAATCAATCAAACAAACATGGGCTAGGAGACAGTTATTCAATCAAACAATTGTTTCAACATCTGGATTAAAACTGCATTCTAGCAGTCGTCTACTAAACAATAGCCTTCTGCAACTTTTGATACAGAATGTACAGTACTGTGCATGGCATTTAACAGACTTCCTAAGCTAGTGTTCAATGGTAATAACTGCCCTTTTTCATCAAATTCAAACCCTGACTCATTCACGAAGTCAGGGCCTGAATCTTCCTCAATCAAGGCTTGAATTAGCACTCAACAGGTAAGTTAATCTATTTTCCTCCACAACGCGCTGCCTTACGTATAGGTTTCTCGCCTACATTCCCTCTCCCTGCCCTTTTATTGTGCCACTCCTGCTTCTCTTTCGTCAGAGAACTTTTGCACTCAGCCTGTAAACTCACTTTAAGCCACTATAAATAGTTGTTTAAAGAGTCTTTCAGAGCAGCTGCCAGAAGTAGAAGCCTGAACCTTTTCTGTGTTTTGTTGCATTAACCGATAGCTTGTAGCACGCACTACGGGCTAAACTGGTCCACCACTTCCCACACTCACTACTCCTCTGTTTAAAGCTTCCATTAGTAGGAAATATTATTCTGATCTGATTATTATTTCTGATCAGAGTTCATGTAGAGTTCATACACATTTTGGCTAACATATTTAATTATTTTTTCATGAATCCAAACCAATTTACCAAGTTATTTTTTTGAGAAAAGTACTTGTCATAAATAATTCATAGCATATGAAAATAAAATTGTATAAACTTCTGCTGCCAAAAAGTAAATGTATGTATTAGGTTTTTGTTTTACATATTTTAAGAGTTTTATCTCATAACAGTGAAACACATATCACTGCAATGAAATATCTATTAGATTGTTTCATACAATTGTGACTACATTTGCAGTACATAATATGTATCGTTGCTCTATCCGAGAAACTATTATACCATCAGCCACGCTTCTGTTGTTTGTATTTTCTTGGGACGTGCGCAGGTAGGCAGGGTTGGAGAGAAAACAAATTACCGCGGAAATTGCCAATCCTGCTTCAGAATTTGATAGTCAAAATCAAAAAGTCATTTCGATCAACTTTTGTTTTAACGTCAAAGTTGAGACTCTCCTAGTAAGTACTTGTCTTGCCTCGTCTTGACCAGTTCTACAGTACTAGCCTACTATGACCATAGCTGAGTGATCTGTTCTTACATTGCATTAAAGTCATGTTTAGAACTGATATTCATTAAACAGTATATGCCATGACTTTTCCACCACCTTTTGGGATTCACATTTTTCCAAAACCTTTCCAGGCTTTTCATGACCGTACAAACCCTAATTAATATGATAAGCAAGTCAATAAATAACCATTAATCACTGTAGTGTATTTTGTGTTATATAACAATAATTATGCTGTGATGCAAGTTAGGGATCGGCCGATATGGATTTTTTAGTGCGGATGCCAATACATTTTTTTTTTCTTCATCAGCCTTAACCAATGACCGATACGGGCTGCAGATTTTCTTGAGCCGATACTGCTCTCGCTCCCTCAATTTACATCATGAAAATATTTTATTAAAATTTGGACGCCTGTCTGTAAATAATGACGTGGAAAAACGGTGAACGCAGCAGCCGCCCATCGGCAACACACGTAAGAACGCAAATATTGGCCCGATATATCAGCCGGCCGATAGAATCGGTTTATCACTAATGCAAGGCTGTTTAAACCATTATTGCTCTGGTATTAGCATCTAACATCTTCATAATCACCTTAAACAGGGAAGAAAGACCAGCACACACTAAGTCACTTCTGTCCATGCTGATTATCTTGTAAAGGCGGGGGATCACTGGGCTCTAGCCCCACAGCCACCAACCCAGCAAGCAGCAGGATTATTAGATAGAAGACAAATGAGATGGCAGACAATTCAATAAGGATTTTAAGGGCTTGGGGAGATGACAATATTCAGACCGGCGGGGGTGTGGGTGGTAGTAAGAAACATGCTTTTTATTCAATGCATTTAGACATAGCTCACCAACATTTAAATTTTCGAAGTGACTGACATTTGTGGCTTATTAGGTTCTGTTAAGGTCTCAAAAGCAAAACCTCTCTAAATCTCTTCACAAATTTGCATGTAGTCGGTACAGTGAACATTTAATTGTGAAAATGATGTATCACTTTGAATGTAATGTACAATCTAAATTGCTGCATTTCAAAAAAACATATCTGCAGTGACCCAGTGAGTCCCTATGTTTTCTCTGTGAAAAAAGGTTTTATGGAGTGGGGCCCTTTGTAGAAAAGAGTCTTTTATGAGTTGAGGAAGCCTTGTCGAATAAAAGACATTACTTTAAGGGGAAAAAATCATGGATCAGAAAATGACAGGAAGGGGAAGGAGAGGAGTAGTGATGAATACAGATCCAGAGGGCAATTTGGAGACAGTCAAATGTGTGGACTGACTCCCAACATTCGGACCCGACACCATCAACGGGCCTTATAATTATCAATCAAAGAGGACAGGAGGAGACGTGGGTTTTACTACCAGCTGACGGGCCATTGCGAAACCAGCTGAGGAGCAAATACCGTTAATGAAGTAAAAAGATGTACAGAGTAATTGAATTGGTACCATCATCCAGGGAGGTGGTCTTGTCATCTGCTCTACAGGAGATGCTCAATATATCAGCAAAGAACAGTTCTGTTTGATAACTTAAAATCACAGATGATTACATTAGCTCAAAGGCCTCATTTTACTGTGCTAAAATTTACAGTATGTGTGTCCAATGTTTCATGTATTGCAGTGTATATTTAGTTTGGACTGGAAGTCTTCAAATTCTTTGTGACAACACCACATAGTGGATCAGGGGTGGCAGGCACGAGATCCTGACAGTGATCACAGAACAATTCTCTACACCGTTCCCAGTGATTCATTCGTTATTCTTGGGATTCTGGGGGAGTGTTAGAGTGCTAATTGTCAGCTATTCAGTCTGGAGACACAGAGCTTAATGGCAAGTCGCTGCCCGCCCTCCGATAGATGACTCATGATGCTCTTTTTCTCCTTTTATCTTCGAGCATGATTCACTGCCACTGAGAACGAGAGGTTCTGCTTCCTACCTCATTGCATCACAATGCAGGTAGAAAGCTACTGAAACAGGTTTTTAACACTTTTGATACAAAAGATTATTTCTAACCTTCACCTGTGTGTGTTTGTGTGGGCATGTGCATCACACTGTGATAGGTACAGCTCCAAGGCTATGAATCTAAAATATAAAAAAAGTCTTACAGGCACGACTATGTGATGTTTCACAAGGGATTAACGTGTGGATGTTGTTGCAGTAGCAACAGTATTATGATATGTATACTATGATCAGGAAATTCCACGGCATTGTAATTTAAAAGTTACACCATAAAGGTAACACAAATTAATAAAATAGACAAAAAACAAAGTTATAGATTGTACCATAAATGTTAGATAGTCTATATTATTAAGATGTGTAAATGATTATGCTCCGTTCAGCTCTTAATTCTAAAAACAGTGACTTAAAATGTTTTCAAAACGCTGTTTTTGAGCTGCAACTGCTTTATCTACTGCCCGCCAACATAAGCAGACTGTAAAGGGCCGCAACAGGGCAGCTCTGCTGCTACCAGTTCTAACAACCTGTACCATATGCTATCTCCTGCTGCTATTCAGTTATCTCAACTCTTCTCATCTCCTCCTGTAGCCATCAAGAATGGTTGCAGCTTGAGAAAAATGCTTAGCAACATGAAATGATTGATAAAGCAAGTTTAGCTTACTAATATAATAACAATGGTTAACTGCCAGATAATCAAACTTTTTTCCTTCAGTGCAGCACTCTGTGACTTTGATTTTAAAAAGCAATACAAATAAATGTTATTGCTATTATTATTTATAACATTATAACTAGTACCTGTGTATGTGTGTGTGTGTCACAGTGGAAGTCACCCTCTCTCTTCTATACAGCAAGGCTGGCATTATGTTTCCACTGGAAACAACAGAGGCAACAGTTGCAGCCTGCCGCTGTCTAAAAGTACCTTTACGGTTTTAAACTACAAGATTCTTCAGTTTAAAAGTACTTGAAATTTGAATGAGGTTTGACATACATTTATGAAAAATGTCTATAGCTTTAATACACACTGCTAATGACTTGAATCCTGAGACACAGTGACACCAAGTTCTTTCCCTAACAACTTGCAGACGGTACATTGGTTTCCTCCAGCCCATTATCGTTTAAGGATCTTCTGCAATGTGAAGGCGCCCCTTGTCCAGGTCTATGTTTAATGTGCTTTATGGTAACAGGATTGAGGTTTCTGTCTTGGGGAGAAAGCTTTTCACTCTCTTGTGATGGAAAGTTTCAGTAGAGAGAAATTATATCCTGTGACTCAGCCAAAGTCCTTGACTAGTTTGCTATTATATGTGCTCATTAAAAGTAAGATAGAAAATAGGATTAGAAAACTTTATGGAAAAAGTCAAATTCTTAATTTGCTTTTTGAATGCACATTATATTCTATCACATTCACTGAAAATGCAGTCATATTCATTCAATGTCCTTGCCCACGACACAGGCACCAAAAGGTGGAAATCAACATTTAGTGGGAGTGAATAGACTGCTTTTGTTGCAGAAAAATATGAACAGAAACAGAACATATCTTAAACTCTTACCTGTTGAGTGCACCTTCATTTTGAAGCATTTTTTGTGTCATCCTGTCTTTTGTGTTTTGTTGACTTTTCAAATCTTTTCAAATATACTTCCAGTGTGAATAAAGTTTTTTTACTTGATTTCTGTGTCAGAGCTTTCCTCGACTAAGTGTACAAACACCTTTTCTTTGAAAAGAAACTGGCTATAACTCTTATAAAAGGATCTTCCTTTGTTTAATAGCCTATTCTCTCATCAAGCATTTTAATGTTTAACTTCTTATAGTTAATACTATCATACTCCAATAGGGTTTTGCTTTGTGTGTAATGGCTACTTAAAACCAAGAGAAATCTCTTTTTTGTCTGCTGTTGGATGTGTAACGTGTAATGAGCTAAATATACAAACATATTTTAGGTGTAAAACTGAAGAAATTAAGCTATAGCGTTATGCACTGCTGTGATCAAGCATTTTGTGTTTTTATTATTAATTATTAGCCTAATTGGGTGAGGAGAAAGCTATGCCTCTCCAGCTTCTCCCGTAGCTCTGAGTAGTGCGTCCAGTGCGGTGGCATGCAGACTGTGGTGAAGGAATGTAGTTTCTAGTCTTAACGACTACTCAAAGCGCTTTTACATCATACAGGATACATTCACCATTCACACACATTCATACACTGTGGCCGAGGCTGCCGTACAAGATGCCACCTGCTCATCAGATAAACACTCACACAAATTCACACACCAATGCACAGCGCTGGAGGCAACTCGGGGTTCAGTGTCTTGCCCAAGGACACTTGGATATGGGACTGCAGGGCCAAGGGATCGAACCACCAACCTTCCGATTGGCAGGCAACCGCTCTACCACTGAGCCACAGCCGCCCCAGGACAGTATTAAGTTGGTGATCAAGACCAGAAAGTCTCCTTAATGGAGTCAGGACTGATTACGTTGCTGCCTTGACCTGTTAACCACAATGTTCAGCTGAGGGAGTGAGCTATGGGCCATGTTTTTTTTTTACATTTCTTCATTTGGATCCATTTGCAAGCCGCTCCATTCTAAACAAACAAACAACGCAGTTTACATGCTTCGTCCTTGTTGCCTCATTCCTTAAGATAATTCTAAACAGATTTCTGTAGCTCAAACAACTTGGAATTGTAGTTTTGAACTTCACTTATCACAGCCCACGTATTAAAAAAAAACAATATGCACGGACTCAGGTAGGGTGGGTCCTTGATTTTTTTATATGACTTGGATGACAACCCTCCCGAACAACCAGCCAAATGGCCTTTAAGCCCATTTAAGTTAGCATGTGATGTTATGGCAAAGAAGCAAGTGAGAAGGCTCCACCTAGAACTAGGGCTGATACAATGTAAAAGTTTTTTTTCTGATAACACATATTTTGCAAACGTATACACTTACCGCCCCTGCCATTACACAGTGCTCAAACAGCAGCTTGCTATTTTGCCCAGTGGACAAAAAAAGTGGATTGTGCATGTTTGCTGGATAATTAAACAACTGCAGTAGCCACCTCCAGATTGAACCTGTTTTCTAAGAATGCTCAGGTAGGACATTGAGAATAATGCACCATTTGAGACAGCCAAAGGCATTGTTTTTATCACATTAGCCCCTTCTGTGAACAGCCAAAGGCCCCAAAGGATTTCCCAGGAAAGAAAGAGAGGAAGTTTCCAAACCAAGCATTAGCGTCTGAAGGCCATTCTTCACCATTACAATTTAATATTGGAGAGCCAGGAGGTCTCTGCTGGAAAAAAGAGCAAAGAACCAAGCACTTGCTTTCCACCATTTCCCACAGCCTGCTGCTGATGGACTGATGGACTACCAAGCAGATAGTGGGACGGCTTATTGACTGAAAAAAGCAGCTGCCTGAGGGTGTGGTACTGCCCCTTAATCCAGAGGATGAGATGAGAGTGTGACATTGAGATCCAAAAAGAGAGACGTGGAAGATACCATGTCTGCTTTAAGGTGGAGGTAGGTAGAAGGGGCTCAGAATTAATGCAATGTGGTCCAGTTGGAGAAAACTAATGAAAGGATTTCTCTGTCTCACTCCTGGAGGACATCCACAACATGGCTCCTGGCATTACAAACACCTTTGCAGATGTTGTTCATCTGATGATATAATGATCCAATTTAGATTCAACTCACCTACCTTCATGCCCATCAACTCTCTCGGCTAATGCAAGTTTGTAGCAACCAAGTGAAAATGGAAGTATGTGTCTCAAGGATTTAGATGGCAACATGTCAAAGGAGGTGGATTCATCTGCCTAATAACCACTGGAAAGTCAGCTCTCACAGCCTCTGGTGGTGTTAGTGGGGGTACCAGGCAGAAGGGGTCGCCAGCTGAGACAGAAGAGAATGCTTCAAGCCAGCACATCCTCCTCGGGTTTGTCGGACAGGGTGAAAAAAGATCAGAGGCAGGACAGAGGAGCTGCCCTTGTCCTGTCAACACCCTGCTCCACTATCTTCCAGATTGAACTGATTTAATATGTCTTCCTCTGTGTGTGTGTGGGTATGTGTGTTTGTGTGTAGGTTGTGTGTTCGGTGTGTGTGTGTAAGCTATTTGAATCAAGTGGAATTTATGCTTACCTTTCTCTGTTGAATTTGAGTGAATGGAGGACAGCTGGCCGCCTCTGACGGAGATTCCACAAGTGAAGTGTGTCATCTGCACAGGCTGTGACTAGCGCCCCCTAAAGGTCAAGAAAATTAATATCAGTCCTGAAACATTATAGGGACACAGAGGACACCTTGCCTTTTCGAATTAACCCAGATTCTGAAGTCCTGGTTGATTAGACTGAACACAACCTGCAAAAAAACCTGTAGATTCCAGCTGTAAGCACCCACCCAGAAGAGCTGAAGATCCAAACAATCATCTTGTGCACATAAGTAACATAAATTAAGGACAGTGTCTCTCAAGTACACATGTAAGAACTAAAACCAGCTTTCCTCAACTTACCCAAAACATATTTTAGAAATAGTTTTTCTTTAATTCCCAGAATGCCAGCTAACAGATCATGTTTTCTTGTATTTAAAATATATAAGTGCAGAGCACTAAACAACATTAAAGATTGTTTCCCTGATTCTTCTAAACATCTTGTCAGTGCACTTCATCCTGGTCTGTTGAGATAACTGACGTGGTGCATTTGCTTATTCAGCCCCTTGGGAGGCAGATGAATGAGATGCATGACTGTTCTCTCAACTCAGCTCTACATGTAACGTCAACATCTCAAATATATTAGTAACTGAAGATGTACTTGGACACAATGAGGAGATTCACTGTATGTTTACAACTGTTAAAGAAGAAACATGTGCGTATACCAATAAACGTGAGTTTGCAAAAAAGTCATTGTATATGCCGAAAAAACAAAAATATATATATATATAATCCAGTGTATTTATAAAGCAGCTAAAACCAACCCTTGTATGTGTAAAATGTATACAACTTTATCAAGCCAGCAATCCATCTTTAAGGAAATTAAAAGATGTTTACCTATTTAAAGGGTTAATTTACCCAAATTATGAAAAAAAAAACACAACAAAAAGAAAAAAGGGGGTTCATGATCAACAAAAGGCATTATCGTATGCATCTAAACAAACACAAATCCATGGAACCTGTCTCCTGTAAAGCATTACTTTGTGTAAAATCAATGTAGTGTGGCAGACATTTTTACATAGACATTATAATTAACTCTGATCAGAGACTTTTGGTGACAAATGTATTACTTGCAAATATACAGTATGTTGAAATACTTCATTGCATGTACTCCTCAGTGCAAAATCATTCGGACATCAGATAAAAATGGATGTCAACTGTGAGCGGAATATTACTTTTAAATTGATGTCAGCTGCTTTCCTAGTTCTATGGATTGTAATTACAGTATAATTCCCAGTAGGGCTTTGCTCCCAGGATGTCGCTGTTCAGAGCGGAGCCCAGGGAGAATTAGCATTAGATTACAAACATAATCATGGGATTAAAGACTGTACAGCGCAAGTTAGGATGAAAACATCCTGCCCTATGATTTCCATATTGGTGAGTGTGTTCCCCCCACTCACTGAAGCAAAGATCTTTCTCTCTTTCTTTTCTGTTTTATAGCAAAGATAATACTGAAAGAACACTTTGCTGTACAATAAATTGGGCATTCTGTGCTCTATCAGAATGTATGTGTGCGGAAGCATTTTCAACATCCCCATCTGTTTTTCCTGCAGCCAGTCACACAGTAAAAGGATTTAGCATTGTCTGGTAAAAACTGTATGACTAATTCCTCCCTTTACCAAGCCCCTATCCAAGTTCTATGAATAAATGAGCTCTACTTTTCAAGAAACAAGAAAGAAATGAACAAAATAATGATTTGAGCCTTTTCTGCCTACTGCCTTCTATCT
>NC_048417.1:20494332-20499402 GCF_013103735.1 Etheostoma cragini | reverse complement strand
CCCCCCCCCCCCCCCCCTCCATGCGTAAAAAAGGACGTGATTCTCTTTAGCCATGTCAATTTATTTCTTTGACTGGAATCTTGTCATGTAATATAATTGCAACCTAATTCTTGTTAAACTGTTTTATTTTGCTTGAATGTATATGAGCTCATTCACTTCTGCTCCATTTTACCCAGATCCTTAAACAGCATCCTCAAATTAATGTAATTTGAACTACTCATATTTAGTTTTATTCTCCAGTTATCAAAGGATCATTTTAAAGATTATTTCCTATGCTGATGGAGTTTGTTTCTTTCAACCAAGGGAGTGAGAGGAGGTGGAGAAGCAGCAAATTAAGAAATCCTACCAGACAGGGAGAAAAGAGAACAGGAAAGGCAGACAAGGTGAGAGCCAGGTCAACAACTCTATTATGGTATAATTGGCTTGATGTCTTGATGGCAACACAGGCAAGGTGACCATACAACATGAGTAAAATGACAATCAGCAGGGAAACATGCATGACAAAAAAAAATCAAGAAGATGGCCTTAAGAGTGTTTGTGCGTTTTTATGTTAAGATAAGGGGGGATTAATAGTCTAGTTAACTGATTCTGTTATGTTTCTCTACAATTAATACTTTCATATTGGTAACAAAGTGGCTGTTAAACTCCACAAAGCGAACACTTTTTTTTCTTTTGTGCTTCTTTATAGATTTAGTCACTGGGAATCACGTGTATTTCTTAACACACCTTGTGTGTATCAGAGGATCTATTACTGGTCAATTGATCGATATGTCAGCTAGTTTGTGTCCTGATGCCAAGCCAGTTCTTTCTTTGAAAAGAGCTTGCTAAGGTGCATACAACTAAATTGATCAAAGTTCTCCAAAACTGAAAAGGTTTATAGTGCAGGCAGGGTTAATAACATACCACACTGTGTGTTGTAGATTTGATATAAATAGAAGCACAAAACAAAACATACCTGAACATTTTCATTTCCATTTCCATTTAAACGTCAGCAGTTAAAATGACTTTGCTTCATATTGGTTCATCAGCTGCAGTGAGCTAATTTAGTTCCCCAATCTCAGGTCATTTCAGGTCACGTCAAAGGTTAATTAGGTGTGCATGTGAGTGTCAGGCCGCCTGGACGTGTTAGCATCTGTTCCATCTGTCCTTCTCCTGCTCCTCCTCTTTGTCCTTTGACACATAATATTTAATGCTAAATATTAGACCTAACAATTTCCCAACAAAGGGGTGAAAAGGAAAAGGGGCTTTAATAACAAAGATTCCGGTGCACCTTATTTCTCTGCCATTGTTAAAATATTTTCATCAACGTACCAGTTTGGAGGAATGGCAATGTTCGTAAAATAAATTCCCAATTCACCAAGAATGACATGGTCTGAGATCATGACAGCAAAATAAATGAAAACAACTAGTTGTATTGCATTGTGTGACTTATGTTTTTCCTGGACAAGATATATATCTGTAATGGATGCACAAGCTCTTTGTTCATAGGCACCTGCAAGATGTGGCCCCTTTTTTGGGTTTATCCATCTAATAGGAAGCTAGCTATTACACTCAAGTAAAAGTCAAGAGGTTGGTCTGAATACGCGAGTCAACCATTAGCAGGGCGGCCGACTACCCACACACTCAATCCATAGAGAGGGCATTGACATACAGCACTGCTATTAATCATGCTGTCAAAAGATTAGAAGACTACAGGAGTCACTGTGATTTGTAGCCTCTTATATATAAAAGATATCATATAATATAAGAGAGACCATTAGGGAGTTCGTACACAGGTAACACTCAAACACACACATACACACACACACACACACACACACACACTATACAAACCCACTAATTAAACAAGACATGTTGTTGCATGCCTGCCCACAACATGTTGAGATCCTCTTACTACACAAACCTCTGGACCCACACACATACTCACACACATACACAAAGTCAATACCTGTCACACAAGCACACTTACACCCCTCTTCAGGCTCATCAACTGCCATATCCCTCAGAAACATCACAAGTATGAGCGATGGAGAAGTGGACTCAAAGAACCAGTGGGCTTGAAAAGAAATATAGATGGCAAAGAAAAAAACAAAGAGGCAGGAAAAGTGAATAGATTACAGCAGAATAAAGGACAAACAAGAACGAGAAACACAAAGAGAGAGACAGCTTTTGTGCTCCAAACCTATGTGATTTGGCCCCTGCTCTTTAACTTACAAGAGGGCCCTTTTCTTCTGTAATACATCTACGGTATGTTGTTAGAAGAACAAAATATGGCATCAAACCACATCACACTGCTGCTGTTTAAGTCATAAAATCAACTAGCTGACCCAGAGCTCCGCCAATTGTCAACCCGCACAGTACTGGTCTGTAGTAAGAGGAGCAGTGAGGGTTTTAATGACAAAGTAGAACACATGCAGGGCCCTTTCTTGCACCCAGCGCAGCACAACGCAAAGCCCGGCGCAAGTGTCTTTGCTATTTTAAGATTGACACAGTTGTCAATTTCCCATCCGGCACCAACGTTGTTAAATAACAAATGCACCTGCGTCCATCTTTGTTCCCATAGGCGTGCTGTCTTACCAGGCGGTGTTTTCAGGTGAATTCGTGCCGTATCGCTATCTTGCAGCAGCAGAAAGTGATCCTGGCATTAACTAACAAAAAACTGATCTAAAGTATATAGCGCGGCATTTCAATGAATTTTAACAGCGCATTGGTAAAATGCGCCTTGGCTGCACTATGCTTGTTACACATACACAGTGAAGCGCAGCCGCACACACACACATGCAAAAGATTAAAAATAAAAATATTACTGTGCAAATCTGCCATTATATTAGCAATGCGCCAAGGTACAAACAGGCCTGGCTTGTAAAGGGAATGGGAGATGTCACTCTGATTGGTTTGTTGCACGTCACGCCCAGAAAACACCTATGATTAATGAAGACACTAAGTACAACCCTTTTGAACCATGCGCCTGGCGCACAGACCCTTTTTTCCGCCGTCAAATATAGCAAAAGTGGATTTGGACACGCCCTAAAAATACCTGCACCGTGCACTTCACGCTGTGCTAGATCGTTGATCATATTCAATATGGTCATGATCCTTCACTTTAAATAGGTCATTATTATTTGCTGTTCTCGCTAGTACAGGTAGGCCAACACCAAAACCTCCACGTGGAACAAATAAAACATTTTCATTTTTGTGAAACTATTACGTTTGACTCCATAGGCACATTCCTAGTCTATTGAAAACTAAATCTACTGAATTTGAAATCAAACCCCACTCTTCATTTTAGTTTTTATCCACACACAAAGGGATATCTAAAGATCTTTTCTACTGATATAACTTAATGGTTAGGCAATTTAGTTTTTAGTCATCTTGATTTCTGGCCAATGTGTCCCACTGATTATCAAACATCACTCACATTATTGGTTTTACCGGTGATATAGGTATCCATTTTCTGTTTAACTAATTTACATTGTAAAAATTCTAAAAGAGACCATAATTGTAATAATTATAATTGTAATTTTGCACAAGCAAAAACATTTAGGTAGAACTACACCTATTACATCAGTCTTAACCAGGAACCTAAAAGGAAGATAGTGACATCCAAAATGTGACGAGGGCAGCTTTAAACATCCCAGCTTTACGAAAGCATTGTAATGGAGTCCGGCTTACCTCATTGATGAGGAACTGCAGTTGAAGAACAGCTGCTCCGCTCTCATGCTGACAGTAGCAGTCCACACCGGGTCGTCCCAGTCTTATGATATTACAAAGTCAAGGAAGTCTCCAGAAGTGCACAAAAAAGCGGAAGACAAAAACCGGGCAGATAATACATACATATGTACATATTTATGTTATGATTGTTGTGTACCTTAAGTGTAAAAAACAACATCCAATTGACACTTCAAGTGCTCAAAGTATATTACACTGTAATGGATACACAATTATTTCCATTAAATGTTTTTTTCTTGTTTTTTTTACAATATTATCAGACAATGGTAAAGGGTAAAGGACACATCATTCATTTGTTCACCTACTATAGTTCCTACCTTTAGGTATTTGCTCTGGTCCTTCTGTGTTATCAGTTTATTAACTTATCAATAAAGTAATCTTCATTTTTTACTTTGTAGGTTCTATAAGGATGTGGTTACACGGAACACTTGTGCCACTGGCCTGATATAAGCAGGCAGGTGGTGCAATGTCACATCCGGTTCTAAATGGATGAATTGATTTAAAAAAAGGTGCATTGTTGATTGATGATGGCTGACAACCCCTGCATTGCCTCTCCTCCCACCTCGGGGAAGTCAAATTCATAGCGAAACATTCGTGCAAGCACAGGTATTGGTCGAAACCTCTGAGCATCTGACTTTTTACTTCACCAGTGCAGTTCTGTGTTCTCCAGGGATCCAGAAATATACAGTGTTTAATATGATCCAATTGTCATAAACATGTGTTTTTTCAAATAACCCTCTGATTGTAGAGGTGTTTCTATTTTGTATTTTTCACACCTCATTTATGGCAACGACTGAAAAATAGGAACACCTCTCAGCGTAACACAGTACAAAACAACCGCAACACAAACTATAACCTCCAAAGTGATTGTTAGTTGAGTCAACGTCTGTCTCATTTGTTTCTCATCAACAAAAACTGAACATTGTAACATTCATAAAGCTAGGATTAATTATAGGACTGTTGTATTACTGTAAATGTTTTAGCTAGGTTATAAACTCATATAGTAAAATCACATAGTAACAGACCAGATACTTTTCTAAAACCAGGCCAAATTCTGTTATCGAAATAAATGATCAAATAAATGTTTGATTTTTTTTTTTTTTAGATGTATAAATGTATAAATACTGTATGTAAATCTGTGAATGGAAGTAGCTGTGCTCACATTTTGACTAACGCAGAGAGGCTCCAACAGGTTTTCTAGAGTAAAAAGTAAGTTCTGTTAGTAAAGTTGTTTTATTTTTTCTTTCTTAAGCAAGCATCATGATGTGCTTTACAAGTCAATAAGAAACAGAGAACACTACCAAAATACATCATCATATCACCATATATATATATATATAT
>NC_048417.1:20487636-20494322 GCF_013103735.1 Etheostoma cragini | reverse complement strand
ATATATATATATATATCACACCAGTAGAACCCATACTATACAACATCAGACAAGACATGTCTGTGCAAGATTGTCCCCTAGGACCATAACTTCGGCTTGGTTGGGCTATCTAACAAGTAAAAATTATGATTTTTTGAAACGTAACCTAGCCTAGAAGCTTCCAAGAAAAATAAAACACTGAATTAATATAAACACCATGAATAATAATCATACTGCACCCTCATAAAATCGGATAGATGACAATACAAATGTTGGTTGATTTTGTTATTGCGTCATGTCCCGCAGTGCTTTTTCTTGCAGTTATTGTACTTCCTTAGTAATTACTTTCCCATGGTGTAATAAACAACACATCCTTACATTATATCTAAGGTCAACAATACTATATTTTCTGAATTAGGCAGTTTGGTTAGAACACAAGTATAGTGACCAGAGGAAGTTAAATCCCCAGCACATCTTCCAAAGCAGGTGGAAATCAGTAGGAGGGGGATATGACACAACATGAAAACAGCCAGCTGGATCTGGTACATGAACAGTTATTTAATCACTACAAGTTCAGAATTCATGTTGCAGCCAGCACTGCTCGAAGTACAGCACAGAATGGCATATGACCAGTCCCGCAATAATTATAATGACCCAGTTATGCCTTGCAATTCATGAGCATGTTTTTGTGTGTAAACCTAAACCACCTTTTTTAGACATTTGCGTCATAATGCTACTGCAGTCAGAAAAACCTAAAACCAGGTATGTAGATGTCACAAAATTGCCCAATTTGTAAGTTTTGTAAAGGACATTACCCCTTATCAGTCCCTCCAAGATTTTGCAATGTTGCAATTGCGCCAATTTACGCAAATTCAACCAATCCTTCTGACTTTGGTTCGATTTGCAATTTTGACCAATCACTGCAACTTTTTCGCAAATTTGACCAATAACCCGGGGTTTCCTGCGCGACTGACTTCACACACACACAAACACATACGGTGGATGCAGGAAAAACCGGAGATGAGACCTACGGGATTACCTAAATTGAGGACAGCAACGCTTGCTAGGTTAGCCTTACTGTTTGTTGGATATGCGAGATACAGCAAATACAACTCAATATCTCATTAAACAAAGTCAATATCTCGCAAAAGTGTTTTTCCCCCTCCATGTCACCTCCGGAACTTTGTACAACTTCATTGCAACAAACAAACAAAAAACGATGCAATACTTTTTTTTACAAAAGCTCCCGCAACATCAGACATTTTGGGCCGCAACAATCTCGAAAACAATCAGCAAAATCCCGGAGGGACTGCCTTATACGGTCTGAAAGTCAAAATATAGGTTTGCCTATTATTTTATATATTCTATTCTCAATTTGCTATTCAATAATTATTTTTCTAGTTATTCAAGCAGGTGTACTCACATGACATGGCAATTACCTTTTTTGTGTCCAACAATCAGGGGGACAAGCTTTTACTTTCTTCTACCCATAGCACTTTTACTTTAAATTCTAATCAATTATTGAGCACGTTTGTATGCTCTGTTTTGTGATTGTGTGTGCACATCAAAATAAATAATGTTCCAATATGAAACTGGCTGCAGCTGTCCCTCCAGGGATTTCTGTCCATCTCACTTGGCATCAATGGCTACCCACACCTTGCAAGCTGCTCAGGGCAAGGACATCGTGTAACATTTATCAGCCACAATCAAATATTTAATGCAGTTGTCTGAAACTGCAGAGTAACCGGGCTGAGAGAGGAGGACAAAATGTTGTTCTCCTTTTTTTTGTAGTTATAGTGTGCACGCTGATGTGTGGAAGCAAGATATGTTCGCATATATCACAATAGTGTTTGTGTGTGTTAGTGTTAGTGTGGGCAGCGTATCTAGTTGCAAATCATCTGACAGAGGTAACAGAGGTGGAGATTTTGTTTCAAATCCGTGAAGAGCATACATGTCAAATGTCTGTACATGTAAAATTATGAACTCATATAAAGCTTGGATTCCACACATACAGTACCGCTGTATTGGGTGATGTTCTGTACATATTGCAGATATGCTAGAGAACTCGATCCAAAATCCAGATACAGACTTGTAGTAGGCTATGCAGAGTGAGCATATCTCATTTCAGTTTCCCAATGTATTTTGAAACCAGTGGGGCAGAAACATCTACAGTCTTGCTAGACTGGCTTATCATAACTACGGTAACAGCAGCAGCTATGCATTCTGATATGAAGAATTGCTGAACCAGGGTACAGGGCTCAGGTGCACTGGGGAGGAAAGACTCAAGACAGCTCATGACCCTGGGCAAAAGTTTCACTTTGGTTTCAAAATAATTCTTCACTTTTGTAAAAAAAAAAACATTGTTGGCAATCAAAGTGCAAACTCCGTATTCAATTGCTTTGTTTTTGAATTTTGAAAGATTCTTTTTTCAAGCTTAAAAGGCTTTTATTGACAGGATAGCTTGAAGACATGATAGGGGAGAGAGAGAGGACTTTATTTTTTATTATCATGAGTATATATGCATTGCCCCAAAAATTCAAATAGCCCATGAAATAAGGAATAGTAATCCCACATTATTCATTTATGTATCAAAATTAATAATATCTTGTTTTTATCAGACAGGGCGCTATTTTATTTATTTTGTGATCTCTTTTTTTTATTTTTTACATATTTTAGAAACAGGGACAAACAATACACTGAGACGAAGAACAAGTCTCAGGGTCAACAAAAAAGAGGAAATAGTAATAATTAAACGGAGGAAAGGTGGGAGGGAGGAAGACAAAACAACACAAGCAGAAACAGACACACTCAAAACACACACATAAACAGACACACACACAGACAGACACAAGACAAGGGACCGAACACCTGTGCAAGTTAGAGGTCCGAGACCTACATGGCGCTTTTTATTGTTGTAGGGGCGGACACAAACAATCACACACACAGACGAATGTTTTTAGTTATTGTGTTGGTATCATGTTGTAAGTGTATGAATGTATAAATATTTTTTCTGGTCCACCAACTGACATGTATAAAACTAAAATACTTCACAGTGCAACGCCTACATGCATCAGATGTGCTATAGTGAAATACTAACTGTTATTGTTGATATTTCCGCCAATGGTGTTTCTATTAATTTCGAGATTAATCACTATGTTTACTGTGAGTTGTTGGAAAACCACAATTGTGGTTACACTGGTGTCTTTTCTAAGCAACTTTTGTCGCCCGGTCAGGCCAGGACTCAGTAACTGTCGAGTCCGTAAGCTAAGAGACTGGATCTTGCTCGCAGTGAAGAAAAGTAAAAGGCTTTCTCTTGCACCAAATGCCATTTTGGATGCACTTATTGCTGGGGAATAATGTTATATCCGCACGGAAATATATCTTATCACTGTCCGATCCGGCCAGTCACATATGCAGAAATACCTAAGTTCCGATTTGGCACATCTGATCACAAAAGTCACACTGAAAAGAAAAGTGCAGGCACGACAAAGACCAATGTACAGAGCACCACTGTTCAGATTTTCCAATTGATTTCCGCCCGGGCTATCTGGCTGTCTCTTTTTCCAAATCGACTTAACTAGAGCAGTGAGGGGGTAAAAAAGAAAATGAAAAGACTCAAACACCAAACATCCCATCTTACTTGGAGAGAGACCTTTTGTGATCATACGCGCACATAGAGACATCACACTGAGAGAAAAATCTGTTTCTGACCTGTGGCAATACACTGAGGACAAGCAGGCCAGTCCATTTAGTCAAGCAGCCTACATGTATTTCTCCTTTGAATACCCACAGTGGGTGACTTCCAGTATAAAGGACTTGAATAAAAACAAGTCAGAGGTGGCTTATTTTGTGTTACAAAGAGTCAGTATTGACAATGCAAGTTAGGCTTGTCACAGATACAGAAGCCTATTACTGTAATTGCCTGCATAGACTTCAGTTTAGTTTTCATTTATGCCGCTCAAATAATTTGAAGGATGCTAATTAATCAAGGTAGCCACTGAGCAAGCAACGTTTGTGGACGTACAAAACAGGTTGATATCCCGCCCATCCGTACAGGCCATGATCTGAAAGTCCATTGACAGCCAGAATTTGTTGATTATTGACACTGAGAAATGATCTCCCATCAGGCCGTAATCTAGACGTCTACGAACAGCCAGAACTAGTTGAGAATAGACGTTCACGCTGGCTATATTCTGGATGTCTACAGAGTTCCAAAATTAGTTGATAAATAACACTGAGAAATGATGTCCAGTCAGGCCATGATCTAGACGTCCACCGACAGCCATGTAGAACAAGTTAATGTTGATGCTGACTCTAATCTGGATGTCCACTAACAACCAGAATTTGCTGACAAATAACACTGAGAAAAAGACCAAAGAAAAACGATGCCAGTTGTGGTGGAGAGACAGCAAGGCTAATAGAAGCCATGGCTAAGAGACAGCACGGCTATGTACGCATCTTTCCATGGCTGGCCATATAAACGTATTGGTAATCAGAAAAGTGTCATTAATAGGGTTAGAGTCAATACCTCACACATCACAATACTGCACAATAGGTTACTGCTGAGTGTGAGATAACACTCTCAATACCTCAGACATCACAATGTAGCACAATAGGCACTTGTTTATGTTACACTATTTAAAGGTGCTCTAAGTGAAGTCACGCGTGTTTTAGCTACATTTGTTGTCACATACAAGAACATCTACTCACTATCCGCGAGCTGCCTGTCCCCAAAACACACTGTAAAAAAACACGATCTCTGTAGACAGCCCGGGGTCTACAAACGGCAACAAAAATAAATCTTGCTGCTTCATCATGACACACCACACACATGCACACAAAATGCAGTTGTAGCATGTGTTTTGTTGCTTGTCTCTCAAAAGTCAAATATCAAAATAGCTGCAGGTGATTGGGCATGGAGGAGGAAAAGGGCGGGGTTAACGGAATTAAACAAAGGCACTCTGTGGAGAACCCCTGAGGGTGAAAGAGAAGCAGACACACTGGGTAAGTTTTGTAATTATAACTTATTTAGATAATAAATAGACGGGTATTAGTTTGGCCACAGTTTGGTCAAGCTAATCACTAGCAAGGAGATGTAAAAAGTATGTGCTAGGTAAGCTGAAGTACGTTTACCTTAGCTGGTATTTCGTTTCCAGCTCATGCTAGACTCTAGCATGCTAACGTTGGCTCTAGCAGCTAGAGCTCATGTTAGCTTGTCAGTGTAAGCGTACCTAATGTTAGCACTGAGTTAAACAGTATTGACATTTATGACATTTAAACTTAATCCTGCAGGTTTGTAGTTTGAAGTTTGTCCATTTGAATGAAGCACAGACTGCCTGGTGTGTTTTCTGGCTTTTTTAAAAGGACTTAAAAATAATGTTGGTGTGTTTGTTAAATGTAGCCTAGTATATTTTATGAAGTAAATGTTTTGAATTGAGCAGTCATTTCCCTAAAAAGGCTGGATTCGAACCCGGGCCGGCTGCGTCGAGGAGTAAACTCTATATATGGGCATCCTGCTCTACCAACTGAGCTATGTGGGTGTCCAAGGCACTGTAATGTTACACCAATGTTATTGATATACAGTACCTTCATGTGTTTAAAAAAAAAAAAAGGGATTTAACAAACCATTACGAATAGACAGTGGTTTGCTATTGCAGCTGCTGTCTTAAAGGGGGACAGCAAGGGCAAAGAACATATTTCCCATGTCCAAGGAAGGAGGTTCAACATCTACTCCAGGATACTCAACTTCAACAGGTGCAACTTCAGCAACTTCTACAGGTGCATTATCGAGAATATCCTGACGGGCTGCACCCCTGCCTGGTATGGCAGTTGCTTCACCCTCACCCAGAAGGGTCTACAGAGAGAGGGTGGTTAAGACTGCACATCACCAGGATGGAGCCGTCATCTACGGGGACTTCAAAATCCAGAAACCCAAATCATCCCAGTCAAAAACTGTTCTGCCTGCTGCCGTCCGGTGGACACTGCCATTCTCAGGTTGTTTCATTCCAGAGACCAAGATAAGACACTAATGTTGAACTCTTGAGCTCATCACAGGACAATGTATCATATTGATGTCACTTTACATTATAATTACTTTTTACTTACTGTTTTACAACCTGTTTACACCTCTCTCTAACCAGCCACTTCATTAAGTACACATAAAGTTGCCGGCCACTATATGGCACTCAGCTTGTGGTGTTCAAAGTACTCAAAAAACTCAACTGCAATGTTTTTCCATAATGCTCTTTCCAGAAATCATGACTCAATCACTCAAGATAACCTGCAAACCTCTTAGTAAGCAGTTTTCTGTTATAACTACAAAAAGTAGTTCCTTCTGAACATGAAACTGCTCACAACAAATCTGTAAAGGAGAAAGGAGTATTCCGGTCAATTTAAACATGAAGGTCTGTTGTCTGTAAATTTGGACTGCTGTCAGTAGAGATATAAATGAAAACAATCGGTGCTGCCTACACTGTGTTATCCCCCTGCCAGAGGTAGCCCCCAACAGGCTTAAACACTGCAAGTTTTAAATGTGTTTTAGCCTCTTAACATGTTCAAAATGTAGGTGCAGTGATTCCTTCCAAGTGAACACAGCAAATCTGCAGTAGATATGACAGAAAGGCATAAAAGTTGTGTTACTACAGCCCAACCGATAAAGGATCTTTAAGGCCGAAACCGATATACAAATATTTGGTTATTTAAAAATC
>NC_048417.1:20475865-20487536 GCF_013103735.1 Etheostoma cragini | reverse complement strand
ATGATAATTTGTTTAATTGTGACAACAGAACATTAAAATATATTAAAGTTCTGATAAATAAAATGTAAAAACTACAAACTTCACTCTCTGGTGGACAAACAATGCTATTCTATCATTTATTTGTTATTACATTTGTTATTGCTTCTGATAAATGAAAATGTTATATAATCTATTGAATTGCATCCAAAAACATTTTGGTCTGCACCGTTGACAATGCTCTCTGGAAATGAAAAATAAATGGAGAGGTACCAGACTAATATGTATTTCTGAATTAGTCTGGCGATGGACTCAACCAAAGTCATAGTCACATTAAGTGCTGCTTTGAAAAATTCTCCTAAGTAAATCGTCAAACTCCCATAAGTTCACATTTAACAACACTTTTTACCAGTAAGGGATAAAGAACGTGAGACGCACACCTGCTTTGGTAAGGTGCGATAAGGCTTTTTATTGCACTTGTTGCTTTAAGATAATAACACCTGCATGGTTGCAGTGCTAAAAAGGCTAAACCAACTACAAATTACCAGCAGCTTACCCTGCTGTGGATGAACACCCAAATTAGTTTCAAACATGAATCTAGAGCTTAACACAATAGGCTCCAATCAGGAGCATATATTTATCCTAGCAGGGAAGACAAACACATACAGTAAGTCTGCTACTAGAAACAATGGCGGCGTTTTGTTTGTTTTGCAATTGCAACAAGCACAGAAAACAGTGGAGGGGACAGGGAGCAGAAACTTATAATTGCATCTATAGTGAACAAAATTCACCAGTGCCTTAATTACTAATGTGAACACTGAAGCCAACATGGATTAAGGGAAAAGGCCAATCAGCTACTTTTTGAAGGCTCTCATCTACATGATGTTTGATGAAAAACACCGTAACAAAGCATGAGCTATGTTTTGTTTGTTTTGCAACTGCAACAAGCACAAAAAACAGTGGAGGGGACAGGGAGCAGGGACTTACAGTATAATTGCATGTATGGTGAACAAAAATTCACCCGTGCCTTAATTACTTAATGATAAAAAAAGACCGTAAAAAAGCATGAGCTTCGCACGATCTTCTGTTTCAAGAAGGTATACATCAAACGTTAAGCCAAAGCAAGAAACAAACTAACTGTAAGTTACACTAAGACTCTTCGTTCATGTGCAACTATTCTTTGTTCTCTGCTTCACTACCTCAGTATTCTTGTGCATCCACTCACAGGCTCTTGCAAAGATTCTTCCTCTGTCCTCTAAAGCATTTTAACTTGTTTGATTTTGACATCACGTTGAGTTAATTTTGGTATACTTGTCTTTTCAGTCATGAATAACTGCTGGGTGTGAACATGTGCTTCTTTATTCACAAGAAAACGCATCCTGAGGTTCCTTTTTTCTACAGTTGGTTTTACATTATTACATTTACACTCCTAACAAGCTGTATTTGTTTTTCAGGTGTAAGCAAGTTTCTCAAACTATGGCAATGTCTGGAATTACTCCCTCATTTCCTCCTTCCCTGCTCTTTATAGAATAGAGTAGTAGCCACAGCAGTTTACCCTATAATGAGCAGTAAATTGAGGTTTTGGATAATTAGCAATCATTATGTTGGGTCATCACTGATCGGTCGCTGTTGCAGCCTATCAGAGATTTGTCTAATGTTTGTAGCTCTGGCCTGCTAATTAAAATTGGGGATTTTACACAGTAGAAACGCAGCCAAACTGGAGATACACACGAGTAAACCCTTATCTAAAAAATATATTTACTCTTGCAACGTTGCTTTTGCTTGTCTAAGTATTTAAACTAAACAGCCTAGGATTATGTTACAATAAAATAACAGAACTTATTATACCTCTAACACTAAAACTAACTAGCTCATGAACAATGCCGTTTGTCTATTTCCCTATCTTCCACATCGATCACCAACTGGTTAGGATGCTGACTTTTTGTCTCGGACCTTTCATTATAGGCAATATCACGTGTGTAGCCAACAAGTACCTATTTAAGACCCCTTTAAGGAGTTCTCGGTTCTTGGGAATATGTCAGCTTGAAACATGAAAAAGTCAGTTGGAGAAAGTTTTTATTAGTAAGTATTTAGCTTTCTAAAATAATTGTTGTTTAACAAAAGCACCATTTAGTTCCAGCTTTGAATACATTACTTTATCCCTTTTTTATATAATAAAATCATTCAGTTCTTACAAACTTTACTACAATAAGTGAAAACACATGCCAGCATTACATGTCAGTTAGTTGATGCTTTTTATCCAAAGTGACTTGCAATTGCTGTACAGTATGGCACGCCTCTGGAGCAACTACAGCTTAAGTGTCTTGCTCGGGGACACATTGGTTGATGTATTGCAGTGGGAATCAAACCCAGATCTTCCACACCAAAGGCATGTGTTATATCTTCTGCGCCCCCCCCCCCCCTCGTTTTTGTAAGTCTCCAGCAGACAAGGGAATCACACACAACTTCTATAATTCATCTTACGTTGATTCCCGTAACGTGAATTGAACCCTGAATGAAAACCAGGACGACCGCTTGACCATATGGGACTTATTCTTTAAGCATATAAATGCTAAGAATATGTGATAACGTTGACAACTATGACTAAGTAAATAAAAAAAAAAACTTTAACACATCCTCAGTTATATTTATTTGCTGTGGTGGCACTAACTGGATCAGATTAAATGATTCAACGACTTGCTGGTCACATTTGACACGTTAAAGAGAGTCAGTCCTTCAGGATTTTGCAATGTCACGATTGTGTCAATTCACGCAAATTCCACCAATCACCCTGATTTTGTTTCGACTTGCAATTTTGACTAATCAACCAAGCAACATTTTTACAAATTTGAACAATAACTGGAGTTTCCCACGACTTAAACCAATCCCAGCAGTCCCACGTGCCAGACTTTGTATCAGTATGTGTCTCTGAGAGCCGATGACCAAGCAGGTTGATGTCACACATACGTGGCCAAATGAATTTCTTCGTTTAACGGGACATGTGTGACTTGAACATCTCACATTTACCAACAAAAGGTACAGCGAAAGACAAGTCAGCCAGCTGGCTTGGAGTCAAGCCAGCTGGTGGTGGCAACTGTGGCTCAGCTTGTCAAGTCAACAGTGGCTGGTCAACGTTAAGGTTAAGATAAACGTGAGGGAGGTCACCAGTTTCAACATCCAATAGCAAAGTCAGCTCGTTAAGTCAGTTACATACTGCAGTGTTTTCGACACATAGACTAATTTTTGTTGGTGTGCCACACAATCAACACCCGCCGCCACACATTGTGTTTCCTTATTTATTTTTTTTATCACTATTTACACACACACACACACACACACACACACACACACACACATATAGACAGCCCCTCCTCTTTGTTGCAAGATTTAGCAACTTTTGAGACTTATATGATTCTATGAATACCATGGTGTCATTTCAGTCAATCAGTGTATTTCTACCTAATTTCACTCTCCAAAATTATTTCAGAAGAGTAGTCACAGCGCTTACTTGTTTTGGTGTTTGTAAAGTATTAAAGTTTAACAAAGAATGGTTCATGTAAGAAAATTTCCTTTTTCCTTTAATTTTTTTTATGTAGACGCACTACAAAATCTCCCTAGTAGTGGAGACTGATATATTATTTCCAAATAGAGCTATTTATGTCATCTTGTATATAGGAAAAGTGTGACATCCAAAAGTATACCGCAAGAAAAATATTTGAAAAAGGAACTGAATAAAGATGACAAAGTACCAAACATGGTGAAAAAAGGATTTCCTGAATTGCTACAAAAGTAACAATCCAGGTGGCTCATATAAGCAGCTTGAATAAAAAAAGTATTGATTTAAAAAACAATTTTATTTATTTATAACTGGTCAGCCAGAGTCTATGATCAAAACTCCGTCCATGGCAACGGTCTGTTATACAGAAATAGCAGACCACATGATGCTGTGTTTGGGCAATCAGAACCAGGTATTCAAGCAAGTTTTGAGATAAGTGAATATATTACATCAAAACAGCTAGTGGAAAGATCACCCTGTGAATATGTTTTTTAATACACAGACTCACACACGCTGCACGACCCTGATGTAATTGGAACAGAGAAAGAAGGCATCCGTCTTGCTCCAGCTGTCATAATTTAAATATATGTGCATGTAATTGGCTGTCTGACTGTTTCACATCATTGTGATTAAAATGCTGAGGCACATCTGCTCTGTGCCTACCCCCGTTCCCAGTCCAAGGAGACACAGGCCACAATCTGCGGTTAATTAAAGGTTTTAGCTGATTAGCGTTGGACAAGCCTGTTGTTTGGGATTTATATAAAATAAAAATAGAAAAGATAAGTTGTTAAACCTACCATAATTTACTTTTATTTCATTTATTAAACTTGGGGTTATTCAATATTTTACTAACAGTACAAGACCTTGAATGTGACCTTGAACTTGGAACTGTCTAATATTTTCAAAGTAGATTTTATATATATTTTTATATATCTATAGTATTATTATTTTTACTACACATCATGTATTCGTTAAATTGTATCATTCCTTTGATTATCTTTGAACGGTTCTTTTCTGCCTTATGTGATTAACTTATGATATGCCATAACATTTTCATACCAAAATTCAGTAATACTGAGTATTTTTCCCAAAATTCAACTCTAGCTGAACCCCATCACAAAGCCAATTAGCATGCATGAGCAGATGACACTAGGCTGCTGCAAAACAGCTTTCCAAATGTACAGCATATAAAATACTGAGACAATTAAATCTTCTAGTTCCCACTGATTCCTTCTCTCTGTCTCATCTAACAACACCACATTACTTGGGGACAATAATCCTGCTATGATCTCAACTTGTCCGGCAAAAGTGGTATATTCTTAATTCTTAAAATCCATTGTTAATTGCAATACTATGTGACAAAGCAGAACTATTACTGTAACAGTGCCAGATGAAGCATAAACTGTTATGCTTCTTTTTTTTCTGGTAAATGACTGAATTGCAAATTATAGTCAGGCAACTAGGCCTGCACAATGGGGGGAAAAATATGAATCACGATTTTTTAGCTTAGAATTGATATCACAATTCTCTGACATGGTAATTTTCTTACAAAGTGTAATGTTTTTTGCCCACAAGAACCACAACAAAACAAAACCAATTAGCAGTACCAAGCATAGTTTTTTTGTGCATCACCACAAGCTTCTAAACATAGAGGCTTCAATGGAAAGAAGGGAGAGCATTGCAGCGCTTGGGATCGCTTTAAAACTTATTTTATACAGTCTATGTTTAGAACTCACAGAAGAAAGTAGAAGCTTTTGTGATGCAGTTGGCTCATAAAATTAAATGAGAATCAAAGTCATAAAAAAATATATAATAAAAAATAAAAAGATCTAAGTTAGTTAAAAATGTAATTGTGAACAGTTTCATAAAGATTTATCGTGCAGGCCTACTGGCAACATTATCCTCTGCCTTTGGAGGGAGAATTGTGGCGCCATGTATTCACATCTTGCCACTGCCGGTAAAACGTAAAAATCATTTTCTACTTGACAATGCTGTCTCTGCTCTCCATTTTATTTTGCCATTTTCGTCATACCCCACGAAGATTGGCAAAGCTGTTAATTACGAATGAGATAAAACCTGATTTATGGCCCATTTCACCCAAAACTTGTATCGACAAAATGAACAGGCACAATCAGAGATGCCTTTTAATGTCCACTGCTACAGATCTGCAGCTGACACTGAACTCTGATGGTTCAGAAAGAGGGAGTGAAAGGATGAGGAAACTAGCACATTCAGCTAAAGAGAAAGCTAAAACAGCTTTGTTCTATCTTAGCAATGATCCTTCAGTTCCAAATCCATAGTTTCACTTTCATTCAACTATGTTTTTATAACTATCATTATTATTTCACTCTGACAAGAACAACATATGGTATTTAGCATTAGCATTAAAAACACATCAGAAGGGCACCCAGATAGCTCAGTTGGTAGAGCGGGTGCCCATATACAGGGGTTTACTCCTCGAAGCAGCCGGCCCGGGTTCTAATCCAGCCTGCGGCCCTTTGCTGCATGTCACTCCCCCTCTCTCTCCCCTTTCACATCTTCAACTGTCCTATCCATTAAAGGCCTAAAATGCCCCAAAAATAATCTTTAAAAAAAAAAAACACATCAGAAGCCAATACTGTGGTAATGCATGGGCCAACACTAAGCAACAGTGCCAAAAATACTGTGTATAAGCAATTACACACACACACACACACACACACGCCCAGGCTGCACACCATTTGTTCACTCTAGGCTGCATCTGAAAGAGAAGCTCAGTCAGTAATTAACCTGCAGATAACCTGCTTTGAGGAAATAAAATTGGTCCTCCAGGAGCTGGAAACATGTCTGCAGAATAGAAACTCTTCCAGGTCATGGAAAACAACTGGAAATGCCCCAGACAAAGAGAGAGAGAGAGAGAGAGAGAGAGAGAGTGGATATGCCTGGGGTATATCTATCCTAAAAAACTGTGTAAAAGTGGCACCTTTTGAACTAAGAATGATTAAAGCCTCTTTGAGTGGAATTTGAACTTTTGGCTTTGGTAACTCCAAAAGTAACAAAGGAAACACTTGGGCTATGCACACTGGTGCGGTAGATGGGATAAAAAGTAACATAACGAAATTGACACTTGTTGGGATCATAAGTTGGAAATACTAATGGACATTCCGGTTTTGCCTTAAACCTGCATTCTATCTGAGTTCCAGCAGGGGGCGACACATGTGGTTGCAAAAGAAGGTCTGTTTCTGTAAGAGTCTACGATAAAGTGACCCACTTCTCACTTGGTTTATTACCTCAGTAAACATTTTCATAATACGTTTATGGTCACAATTGCTAATTTTAAGTCTTTTGCAACACAGAATGATGTACATTTTTTTCACCCCTCCCTTTCGACTAAAATCATCATGTCCGCAACCAGGACTGCTGCGCCCGTAACGGCAAACACCACGACAGATAGCAGATCTCCATAAACCAATGAGTGACGTCACACATGCTCTGTCCACTAATTTTACAGTCAATGGTTGGGATGTACCGTATGAATAATTTAAACGTGATTGGTGTAAAGCTTATTAGTGTCCCCATGTAGACAAGTCTAGATTTTGGTGTGTAAGTTTTATAGTTTTCTGTACAAGAACCATGAATGATCTACAGAACCAGGTTCCTGTACTGAGGTACATTCAGCTTTAATAACAAAAACAAGTACAGTTGTTGACTGCAGGGTTTGATCCCTGCAGTCAACAACTGAACCCTGAGTTTCCCCTGATGCTGCGCCTTCAGAGTGTAAATGTGTGTGAAGGTTATCTGATCAGCACACTCTGCCACAGTCAATTAATGTGTATGAATCCTGCACTGTGTAAAAGTGGTTTATAAAAATAGCGCTAGAAAAGCGCTAAATAAGAAAAGTCCATTTACATTTGTATTCTGCTCCTGTTTATCAGATTTCCATGTCATCATTTCTCTAATTACTCAACAGTTAATGACTGTTTACCCAAATCAATTATTATATATTGTCACACAATACGTAATAAATGTTTATTCTTTCAGAGAGCATCAGTTATGGCTTTTACAACTAAACAGCCTGCATTCAAAAAGAGAGCAAACTAGCATCTGTATGATTCTTTAAAGGCAAAATCATCTGAATTCTTAGTGAAAACTTAATTAGAGTAAAGACTTCTAATTAGCTAAATATTTGCACAACAGTGAAGATTCCGAGTAAAGGAGAGAACAACCAACAAGGATTCAGTGTGCTAATGTAATATTAATGGCCAGATGCAGATGTTTGCACCTGCTGAGCAATGCAAACACAACAGGTGATGAAATGAAAAGCCTTCAGACAAATTTCAGTTTGACTTGGATACTGTCGATCCAGATCAATCACTGTGAATCAGCAAACGAGCCAAGAGGAAATTATGTGTAGATTTGATCTATATTGTGCCTCAAACACTTCAGACACAAATACTATATATGTTGGTTCTGCTATATATGTGAAGACACTGGATGCATTAACCCAATCCTTACCCTAAACTAAACTTCATCCACTTAATCCTACAACAAAACTCACATATCATAAATTCTGATTATAATCTTAATCTTAAACAATTCCAACCCCTAAACTAGCCAGAATCGGACATGAGGACTAGCAAAATAAAAACACTCCTGGATTATTTTTAGGCCTAGATAAAACACACTTAGAGAAAACACAAACAAATGAATCCAACAGACAGATACAAGCTCATTTGAGCAGCTAGGCCTACATTTCTTTACTCACAATATTTGTAATGTTGACAGATTTTGAAAATCTTTATTAACTTGTATTTGCTAACAAAAATTTACCTAATTACCTAAGTACTACTCTGCCTTACTCTGCCTCTGATTGGATTACCCTGGTATTCCTAACCTAACCATAACCAATCTCACTTCTCATGTCTAAACCTATGCAATCCATCTAACCAAGGCAACGAGTACTAGCTAATGTGACGGCCCTTCCCAATCTGCCGGCCTGTCGTGTTCTGCTCCTTTTTTTTTTTCAGGTGCTGAGAGTGGGCGAGGAGGTGAGTTGGGAGGGTCGGTTGTACCTGGCCAACTGGGCGTGGCCTACAGAAGGCATAAAGGCCTGCCATTCTGGGAGTCTCACTTGCTCTCAGCTGTTTAAATAGATGTGCTTGACAGTATGTCAGACTATAAGAGGCCTCTTTTGAACCAACAGGAAATAAAAAATAAAAAAAAACTTCAGCTGATTAATTACTTGAGGGAGGGTTGGCTAAAAAAAAATCTAATTTTATAGGTGCTAATTATCAAATAAGACAGTCTTAGAATTTCTTTCCATATAAAACACCACCGACTTCCAGATCAAATCAGTTCCTCTATCAGGCACAGATGACAAGACATGACGTGCTGCCCAAGATATGAACCCTCTGAAAACAATTGTAACCCAAGAGAAAAAAAGCTCTCATACCAGGTGAAGTACTATTGGCACTGCCGAACAGTCACAATACAAGATCCTAAATTACTCTGCCAACATATACAGTATGACGTAGTTTAGTTAAACATAATATATAAACCGTGTAAGGATAAAAATGTTGTTCTTTTAACACAGTTTATTCAATTTAAATGCCAACATGTGTGTGTATGTTCCTGTTAAAAGCAGGTCTGAGATGTTTCTCAAGATTTAAGTGACGCTGTTACATCCTCCTAGGTGAAGGTGTAACTGGTGAACCTGGGGACTTGCAGCCAACCACAATCCATCCAGGGCTTTGTAAAGGTTGAGGAGCTGCACATCCTGCCCTCCAGTATTGATACCTGCCTACACCTGCATATTTGTGTATTTTGAGCTATTTTGTCAAGACTTAGTCCAGAGCTCTTTTGAATGTTGTTGACAAGCTGATATCAGAAAGATACTTATTTAGTTAAATTAATAGGGGAGAGCTACCTTTTTTATGTATTTCTTTCCTGTTTTCTGTGTTGATAGGAAATTATAGGATTGTAAACTGTAATCTTTTTGAGTAGTTTCTTTGGTACTGCAATTTAATTTCTAATTAGACCCGGTTGGTATGGTAATCTGGCCGGGGCTCTCCTTGAAGTTAAATTTAAGTTATTACTGGTGATAAAAGATTGAAATAATTAACAAATTGACTCCTAATATTCATCTATTTTTATGTTACTCCCTCTCCCCAAGAAGAATGTGGTGTTGTAACAGTGGCTAATACAAGGTCCTGCTGTGGCCAAGCTTGCCAGGGTACATGCACTCACACTCAATAAATCAGGGATTCAAGACACACACACACGAAGCTCAGAAGCAGTAGCCAGCAGAAACTCAGGATCCTCAGTCGCTCTTTCTGTATAAGGTACAATTTGACAACAGGAGATATCGATTCAGCTGCCTGCAGGCTTTTTATAGAATCCAGCACCATCATTACGACCCATAGCCCAGCCTGCCTTCTTTGCCCAATGCCTCCTTGTCTAGGCAGAAACAGTATGTGGAGAAATAGAAACAGCAGTAACAGAAGGAGTAGGTGAGGGGAAGCTAATGAGGGCTATTGTAAAAATAGTTAAATGAAGGTAGTTGGGAAGAAGAGAGAAATGGTACCGGTTGTGGCAAACAAAATGGAGGGTGAAAGATGGTATGATGGAAGAAAATAGATGTAAATGAAGATATTTTTGTGAAAAATCACAAGAAGGGTGTAGAGAAAAAGAAAGCTGAAATGTTTAAACATGGGCCATTAAACCATGATCAGTGCAGCGGATGGTTCTAGATCTTTGTTGTCTATTAATTCCTGAAATTTTTTTTGTAGTCCATTTCGAAAATGGTAAGATATTTCAGTGGAGGTTTGAAAACAAAGACATGTGGTGGCGCTAGATGAAAGGTCCGGGGATCAACAAGTCCGGGGATCAAGTCGTTACAATAATATAGTATAATATAGTTATAGACTGCTGGGGGACTTCATTTGACACACTGAGCTCCTCTCTCTTCTCTTTCTGTTTGTGTGTTCATCCACGTTCCAGTAATGCTTGTTACTAACCTAGCTCTGGGGAGCTTATTCCACGGAGTCCTTATATTCTTTTCCACCCAGCTGTGGAATAAGCTGTGGTCCTGCTACATGTCCTGCTAGGGCTGCTTGATTATGGAAAGAATAATAATCATGATTATTTTGATCAATATTGAAATCACAATTATTTAACACTGTTACTCATTAACCTTTGGCTATAATGGATAGTAGGAATGTTTCCTGTAGATGTAAAAGCGCTTTGAGCAGTCGTTAAGACTGGAAAAGCGCTATATAAATACAGCACATTTACATTTACATTTACATAGTGTTGTCTCTAATCTTTTAGTGTACTTTATCTCACAGAAAGAGTCTTTGGATCTGAATAAAATCAGTTTTACTACTGTGAGTCGGTATAGGTATACAGTTGTCACGCATAACTTTACACTTTAAAGCTAATGAACAATTCCAGATACATAACACAATATTGCATCAGATGTCACATTTTCACTCACTATGACAACTACTAGCCTACTGCCATTAATAAACTTTGAGCTAAAATATGAACAATAAGGTTGCCCTCATGTTGACTCATTTTACATACAGTTTAACAAAAAAATGTAATGCTGAGGAAACACTGCTATGTTTTTTCATGTTGGTTTTGAGCGGTAGGCCTATGCACCCAGCTGGAAAAAGTGTAAAAGCAGAAAGGGAATACAGCGTGATGGAGGAATATAACATCTACTAGAGCGGGGAGGCAGAGTCAGAGGGACCGCAGGGTTAGCTAACGTTAACTTTTCCCAGACAACGGAGTTGGTTTGGCCTTTTTGCTCACCAAACACTAATGTTTACTGCCCTCCTTCTGCCATATTTGCTCGCACCTGAGTTTTTAAATTCCAGTGGATGCACACGACTTGTCCCCCTGACTAATAAGAAATTTTATGGCTTTCGGACGCTTGGATGTGCGCATGGACGTCATTCAGAATACAAGACGAAATAAGAGTGTTCTTGCAAAACAGAAAATGGCCAAAAATAATCATTTTTTTTCTTGATTATACTATTTTGGTGATTGTTGGGAACCAAAATCCAAGTTGAAATAAAAATTCAAGTAATTGCAGAGCCCTACATCCTGCTATGCCCTGTTACACCCTGCTACGCTCTGAAGTGCCCTGCTACATCC
>NC_048417.1:20470449-20475765 GCF_013103735.1 Etheostoma cragini | reverse complement strand
ATTACAAACTACTATTTCTAGTCACCGTTCCATTATCTTTTATTGTGACTGTTGTTGCACTTTTCATTACACCCCCAACCGGCCCCGTTGGACACCGCCTAACAAGTGCCTGGGTCTTACTGAGGTTTTTTCCTAAAAGGAAGTTTTTCCTCGTCACTGTTGCACTAAATGCTTGCTCTTGGGGAAATTACTAGAATTGTTAGTTCCTTGTAAATTATAGTGTTTTCTAGACCTACTCTATCTCTAAAGTGTCTTGAGATAATTGTTGTTATGAAGTGATACTATAAATAAAATTGAATTTAATTGAGTTGAATTAATGTTGAGCTACTCAACTTGTATCTCCAAACTGTCCAAAAATCTGTCACCAAATGTTTTTAGGAACATAAAATATGCAACCCTATTATTTCCTTTTATATGAAAATGGTCCACACAATCTTTTGATTTTTTCCATAAACACAAAACTGTCTTTTGGACATAGAAGGCCTCTACCCTAGAGTGAAAATATCAAATCTTGATAACCTGATGTATTCCGTCATTCCTTTTAAATGGCTTGTCCTCTCTGGGTTTTATCTCCCTGTAATTGGCTAACTGATGAACCAAGCCTATGTCAATGCATATTGATAATTACTTGAAGTGTCAAAACTCCTGTCTTGCTCCAGCGCTGAGTGTCCCTCAGAATCTGCAGTGTCTTTGCACTTTCCAGGATTGCTAACAACAGTGGAAATGCTGTCTGTGGCACTCACCGCAGCTCATGCTGTTAGTAATGCTTGTCGCGTTGGTGAAGGAGCTCAGCCAACTGAGCTCTTCCACCAAGCGACTGAGCCTGTCCAATCAGATGTCATTTTCTTCTGTCCAATTATGTATATAAACTGTTTCCCTGAATTGTGCGCACACCTGTCTCTTGTCATACCATGAGCAATGTCGATGAGCATAAAAGCAGTTTTAATGTAGTTTCTTCACAGCTGTTGTTTTCTGTGCTGGAAACCTAGTGACTGTGTATTTGGTTAAGTTTAGTCTGTCAGCCACTGTAGGGTTTGTTGTTGTCTTGTGTGCCTCAAGAAGGTCTATTAATGAACCTCTGAATCATCTTTAAGTTTGTACCTTGGTCTGTATCACAACACCTGTTCTCATCTCTCAGCTTAGTAGCCAGACTGTTTCCTTTGTGTGGCCCTCAGATAAATCATGCAAAAAGAAAGAATCATGTTATATAGCTAAATAAGCTAAATAACACTGTCAGTGTGAGGAAAATGTTTTAGCTATAAAAGGCAGTAGGTTTGAACACCCTGAGAGTTGCAATAATTGCCCTGTCATCTGAGAAAATGCTCCAAAATGCATTTCTGTTTGGTGAAATTAATTGATCTGTGGTCCTCATCAAATACTTTTAAGAGTCAGATGTAAGACACTGAGTGGAGGGAAATGAAGGAATCATCAGACACGTGTCTCAATGTACTGTGGTGACTGACACATAGAATAGAATATACAGCAGCTACTCATAGAAAAACATGATTTTACTATTTAAAATCATAACCACTCTCACACAACTCCTCCGTTACTACTCATATACAAACACACGTTTTCGGTGGGCATTAAACCCATACAGCAGCCTAAACCTCTGAAACCTTTGTCAGTCACAAAGGTTCTACAAACCATAATACTACAACATATTAAAGTGTAATGTATGCCAGGTATTTACTGTACACATTTCCAATAGTGACACATTACTACTTGGCTCACACGATGGTGATTGCTTAAGGCAGTCGCCCAAACATTGCAGTACTCCCACACACAATCGACAAACAACCATGACTAACAAGGTTATAATATGCTAGCTATATATATATATATATATATATATATATATATATATATATATATATATACACACACACACACATACATATTTTTATATATATATATTTATATATATGTAGTCCTTACACTGCTCGTGGATCGACACTCTAATGTTGATGCTGTGTGAACATGTTCTTCAAGAAATTACATCCAAAAGGGCATCATGTGACATTGACAGCCTATCATGGATTTTCACAACCTCATAAAGCTTGCCGTGGAAAGACTTTATATTAATGAATTTAGTTAATCTTCGCACAATGGATTCACAAACACTGAAGTCAGGATCCTCCAACAAGCCGTCAAGCCAGCACATTCAACCTTACGGATTCCAAAGACTGAAAACAATCCGCATTAGACACAAAATACCACATACTCCTCAAGCGCACCTAAAAAAACATGAGTTATCATTTTATTTTACAGTGATTATAGTACTTTATTATAAAGTGCTTTTTTAAGGCTTTGTTTTTAAGTAGGTTACAGCAGGACAAAAGTTATTGGCCTTACTTTTCTACATTCTCCTCTGTATTTCAAACAGTCTTTTTCTGGGCTTTGCTCTCGCTCCCTCTTCTTTTCCTTCTCTTCTCCTATTCTCCCCCGCTCCCCACCACTTTCTATCCCTTTCTTTGGGTCTTTTAGCAGCTGCTTTGAAATGTAAACTGTATGGTTGACAAATGGTGAGTCATAATGTTGGAGGATAAATCAGCCCAACTCTGCAACGCTGCTCTCTCTCTATCCTTTCTCTCCTCCTCTCAAGCATCTTTGCATTCACCCTTGTGTTCACACACGTACACCTACACCAAACGCTTGCTTACACTTGGAGGCGTGCATCCTTTTCAAACATTTTCCAACCACTCTCTTGCTTTTTCTCTTCCTAGCAATCATACTAAACAGTACACATAATAGGCAACATGTTTGTAATGTGTGCAAGGCTTCACATTAACACACAGATGCAACGATGAGCTTGTAACATTGTCTAAATGGTACACTCTCTATGAAGCTGCAGGCAGTATTTTGAAAGAGATTAGACTGCTGCTGTATTAAGGCATGACTCATTCACCTCAGAAACTACACGTTTGGAACCAGAGACCAAATATCCTATTTGAATGTAATAGAAATGAAGGAAGGAAGGAAGGAACATTGAAAGGAAAACAGAAAAAAAGTAGAAATGGGACAAAAGCTCTCCACACTCCCCAGTGTAAAAACAAATAATATCACATTGATTAAGCGCTGTACAAAACAGTTTGACGCTTCATTCATAACATTACCATTCAATTGACTATAACATTTGAATGCTGGTAAGCTTTTTTTCGCTTTTTTTTTGCATGGCTATTCTGTTTAATTAGATTTCAGTGGTGGCTGCGTAGTAATGTTTCCTACTCATGGGGGCATGGCATGACTTTACCATTAGTTGAGTATATGGCCCTTTGGGTAGCTCTTTGTTTTTTGGCAGTTATTGTATTTTAAAACATTAATATTTTGAAAGTATCCTTCTTGTCACTGAAACCACTGAGAGTGAGTGTTTTGGATGTTGTGTTCATACTGTCGGTGATGTCTTGGTGATTTTTTACCGATGCTCTCCACAGATCTGCCAACTGCCAGCCTGCTATTATCCCCGGCTCTCTGAAGTTTTGTGTGTCTGGCAAAGGCGGGTAATACCTTGTATATTTAGGTTAATAGAATTTACCTAAAAATCCGAACATAGTACATACATACCAGTCAAAGCAGAGAATAATACGCCTCTTTGTCGTCACACGTTTCTGTATGATTTATGTGATTATCAAAAAAGACATTTTCACTGCGGTCAAAAAACGGTTTGCTCTCCCGCTTGCTGCACACAAAGGGAGGCACGCAAATATATTAACTAGGCCATCATGGGCGGCTGTGGCTCAGTGGTAGAGCTGTTGTCTGCCAATCGGAAAGTTGGGTGTTCAATTGCTGGCCCTACAGTCCCATGTTGAAGTGTCCTTGGGCAAGACACTGAACCCCAAGTTGCCCCAAGTGAATGTGTATGAGTGTTTATCTGATGAGCAGGTGGCCCCTTGTACGGCAGCCTCGGCTACAGTGTATGAATGTGTGTGAATGGTGAATGTATCCTGTGTGATTTAAAAGCGCTTATATAAATACAGCACATTTACATCTAGCAGCAATCTAACAACACCTTTAATTTGCCTTAATTAAAAAAAAAATATTATGTTCAAACAAAAGAAAAGAAAGAATAAAAGGCAAGAAAGAAAAAACAAAGAAGAATGGAAGGGGAAAGAGAATAAGGAGACCATGCATGCAATGCCCACTATGTTGTTAAGCCGATTCATATTCAACATTTAAAATCGAAGATGGAAGATAAAAAATATGATGCTGATGATGGATGACATCATCTTACATGGTAATTGTGATGAATATCAGCCATGATGATAATGACAGTAAGTCCAGTAGCACTAATAGCTCATTATGATCCAGATGGCCTTCATGGGGAGCTTGTGACATTGGTCCTTATCACTTACAAGCAACAGGCTGCTCAGACCCACCATACCCAAATTCAATTAAATCTGACCTTCAAAACTGTAGAAGTTTGTATTTCATTAAACGTAAGTCCACAAAACATCCAACACATTGAAAAAGTCACAAAGGATAAGAGCTAATAAGAGGCATGGATTAAGAGCCAATCCATCACTTGTGGTGATGCCAATTTTATGTTAACGCTGCCAAATTCCTCACAGTTCATTTCCCAAAACAAACATTCAAGGCTAATGACAAAACCTTTTTTTCTATAAAAAAATTGTAACCTGTTTCTTAGTCAGATTGTGTCAGATTACCGCAATAATTCACAAATTGAAACTTTATTTAGGAATTAAGAAGTTGATTGGAGAAAGAAACAAGGTTCATTTCCTTCTCTTCATATGGATCGATATTTTACACGGTGAATGTGTGTGCATGCCTGTTGTGCTCCTGTGCTATGGGCACACACAATTATCCCCTCCAATCTAATCAGTCAACAACACTGCGGCCCACAGAAATTTCCATTTAGACGGTATTCCCTTTACACAGTTCCTCTGCTCTTCAACACACAGTGCCCAAATCAAGCCCACCTCTGCTTCGCTTTCCTTTGTATCCTTCTCTTTAAGATTCCTTTCTACATGTCCCTTTTTCCTCAGACTGACCCTGCAGTACTCTCTTATCTGTATCTGTGAATTTGTTTCTCCCTCATCTGCCCTTTTTATCATCGCCTCCTCATCTTTCAGGGTCCAGAAGAGCAGATAAACTCCCACCTATCGGCTTGAGCATGAGATGAGGAAGCCAGAGGAATTGCTAGCAACTGCCATGTGTTCTCACCTATCTATACTCTGGGTTTGGTATAAAGTCACAAAAAGCTCTGCTTCAAAGGTCGGAGATACATACACAGTTAAATCAACACAGAAAACACAAATGATAAAAAATACACTGCACAGCTAATATTCTGTAACATAA
>NC_048417.1:20467968-20470349 GCF_013103735.1 Etheostoma cragini | reverse complement strand
TGCGATAAACAGATTGTAATACCGCACCGGCTGCTCTGATTCTCCGACCAATCTCACGCTCCGTGGTCCTCTCACTCACGAACAAGACACCAAGGTACTTAAACTCCTTCACTTGGGGTAAGGACTCACTCCCTACCCAAAGAAATTACATGTCTTTGGGTAGACAATTCTTTCTAATTGAATACATTTTTTTACTTCTGGGGCAAACTCTAATGGTAGCTCTTTCTGCCTGTGTTTCATGTGCTCTCCTACTGGAGCGAGAGCGAGTGGCCCGTATGTGGACCTGTATCGGAACGGGAGCCATTAATCATGTCCTCATTTTGTAACATAGGAGGTCAAAGGGCAGTAAATGCTTATAGGCAGTTTCCTGTGTTGTATATGACGACAGCCTCTGTTAAAGTGACACACTGAATTGCAGCCATGCACATGCACACACACACTGCTTTTTCCATGGCTGTCTGGAAGGTAATTATGGCAAATGATGGGCAGTGACCTCAGTTGTGAGTCACGTAGCTTATGTGGAGATTGTTAGAGATTTTTCTACCTGAGATTTTGCCATACAGGAAATAATATTTCAGGACTAGATACATTCCCTCCCTAAAATATCATTGATTATATAAGACCATTTGTGCTCACTGCTGCAAATCAGTGAGCAGGAATACTTAATGGAAATATTGGATTTGCAGGATTTTTTTGCATTGAACCTTTTTAGGGATTCAATTAAGTAGTTTAGCCGAAAAAGACTTTCCCATCTGATTTCTTTCTATTTAATACATCACAATTTAATGTATATTGTTACGGTCAGTGCATACCCATCTTGTGTTTTTCCACTTTACAAAATACGCTCAACCAAAAGAGAACTAGAGACTCTGTGAAGGTGCAGAACTTTTTTATTTCAATACAGAAGGCATATGCTGTGTAAGAGAATGGTAGGGCTTGAAGTTGTATACAAAAAGAGAAATGGGTCTGGCTGTGTACTTGGCCATCTAATTCCTTATTTAGACAAAAAGAAGGCAGTGGAAATCATATGAAAGTAATTTGTCTAATGTCACTAAATGTAAACTAAATGTACCACTTTACAAAATGAGCAACCCTTACCACTACACGATAATATGCCCCCAAATAAACGGATTTTGTGCATCATGGTCTTAGGACCCAAAGATTGTATTCATCCCTATGATTATAGTCTCTAAGAAGACAACAAAAAGAATAGACATGGATCAATGGACCAAACCAGCAGGGGATCCTCTGGTTCGTATTTCAAGAACATGCACTCCAAACATACAATACTGTTGCTTGTCAATGCTCAAACGAAGATAATACAAAAAAATTGTACTCGGGGAGCAGCAAAGGTGCTGTGACCGTCTTTACAGTATCACACGGTGAGACAGTGCAGTGTAGCACATCATATCTCTTTACATCGTGTCCATCACCAAAACAACAGACCCTAGCCAAAGGGCTTCACCGATGCCAGCTGTCTCCCATGTTAATTTGATTCCACACCTCATCGCCCTAGCCTGTAGCAGTCGGCCACCGAGCTTTCCAGGCATTTTGTCTAGACATCCGCTTGTAAAGGAAAAATGACCTTTCTTTTCCTCCTCTGTCACAAGTCTTTGTTTGTTGGGTCGGGCCAAATGGACTGCAGGTGCTCAAGAACAATACCATTTTCTCCCAATCACCTATGTAAAGGGGAGGACTGAGCAGAGGAGATTGAGACGGAAAATATACAGTAAGGAATGAAGTGAGAGGCTCATTGTTTGAGGAGGTTTCCATGTGATAAACAGGATCCAAACACAGATTCATTTTTAAAGTGGATTGAGCCTCTCACTGAAATAGTTGTCGGAGAGCTTTAAGCCAACTTTCTGTCAGATAGTACATTCGATTTTTGCCCAGTAGGATACTGTGAATTGAAATGCTTTCTATTACTTTTCATAATAACTAGTTACTTCAGAAAGTAACTAATGCATTACTTTCAAGTAACTTTAAATGCTCAAATGTGACCCCACCTCCACCTCTCTTTAACAGAACTTATAATACTGTACATGTGCATGTTCAATTATTTATGGTAAATCTGAATGTTGTAATGTAATGGACACTAAATACAATACATTAACAGAAACAATGTACACACATCTGAACTATTTAAATGTTGCTTTGGGACAAAGTGAGACTAGCCTCCAATCAAATGCCATGTACGTAGTTATTATGTCTAGTGGATTGATACAAATAACACAATAGATGTTTTGGAACTCTTTATATTTATTGCCACTAAACAGGCCACAACTGGGCAAAATCAAATAGCAAAAATAAATAACAAAAACATACACTCTTTGTAGTCCAAATAACACAAGTGACCTGATGTTCATACTTGTGTGTGTGTG
>NC_048417.1:20460758-20467868 GCF_013103735.1 Etheostoma cragini | reverse complement strand
TTGGGGTCCCCTGCTGGAGCTGCTGCCCCCGCGACCCGATACCGGATAAGCGGATGAAGATGGATGGATGGATGGATAGAAAGAATGTAACCATAATAAAATCATTTTATTTATTTGCTATTTGGTTAGCAAGACAGTCGCCAGTATGTGGACCTGTATCGGAACAATTTGTTCTTTTCAAAAACACAAATCAGCTCTAATGTGACACTCAAAAAGCCGCTTCCAAAATTGGACATTAACTCATGGATCTTGAGATGCACAATCAGTTTTTTCCTAACACTTTATGAAAATATTGTATACATATAAAGATATTTCAGCTGTTATGCAAGAGCAGCAATACCCGTCGGATCTTAGAAAAATTTAAGTAAAGACCCCATAGTTTTAAATAATTACCCAGAGCTTTAAGGTAAGCATTAAGTGAATTGTGAAACTACACTAAACATGGCATGTGAGGCATTAGCTCCTAGTGTGAATAAAGGTCAAACTTTAGATATTGTATGAATGTGTCCTAATTCATGGGCTGGGTCTGAAGTTTAAAACTGAATATGTTATACTGTAACAGGTTGAGAAGGCCTACCCATTTAATGGCACCTCCAAATGTGGCTGATGATCCTCAATTTCACAAAGTTTGAACCATCATGTGAATGTATTACAAAGTCTGGGTGTTTGTGTTCAGATGCATCCCTGAATGATGTACAATAAGTAATTGAGGCCTGACAAAATGGCACTGTGTGTAATTTCTTGCATCTTGATTACATACATATGTTGTTAAAGTGCTACAGAAAAAGCACAAAACCCTTTCAGGAAAATGTGTGCAAGTTGTAAAAATGAATGAGGATCTTAACTGTCATCCCAATAGAAAATGTTCATAATGTCTAATGAAATAAACAAAACAATATGAGTTGCACATGTCAATGTATATGTGAAATTGCAAACTCAGGTGAAACTGTGCAGTTAGACATTAGTTTTGTAACACTGGTTCAAGTCCTATTTACACGTAAGGTCTTGGAGAAATCTGATAGACAAAGGTAAGAGGAAACAAAACATTTGAAGCCTCAATTTGTTTGGCTTAGCCTTGAAATGTCAGAAGTATACATTTTGTTTAAGCAAGAAATAAAGTGTGTTGGAGACAGATCATTTTAATAAATACATTGGCATCACTTAAGCATCTTCTGAAATATCTTAGACTGCTTAAAAGGGAGTGGAATTGTTCAAAAGCTATCAATCATTACAGTTTGTATTACTTCTTGACTTATCAATGCCACTGTAATGCACCACAGACACAGATCTAACAGCCCTATCTCTCATTTCACCCAGTTTTCCATGTGACATCACTGGGCGCTGAGATAAGAATGCAGAGCAGCTCATTGTCTCATATCTGTCACACAGACTCCAAAACATCCCTTCCATTTTTTCAGTCACTCTCTCCTTATTCTTTCTCTGCATCTGATGAAGCTATGCATTATGTAATGTGTTTATACGTGACAACACAGTAGAAAAACTATGCTCAGTATGCATAAACACACACACACACACCTCCTAACCATCACGTGGAGTAAACATCAAGTCCCAACATGCCAGCTCACACAATTCAAAGGGAAGTGTAATCTGATCTAATTAAAGACTTAAAGATTACATGTACCATAGCATTGGCAGCGAAGCTAATTACATTTGCAGAATGTTTTTGCAGTGTGTGATGAGAACGGCAAAACAGCCATTCAGTTAAACACTGGCTTCATTTGCTTTCTTTCCACATAAATGTGGTCAAAAGTGATGGTGTGAGAAAGAGGACGGCAAGAAAAATCCAATGGCATGAACATGAAATCCTCCCGATAAAGATGATTAGAAGGCATCGTGGCTAAATACCAGAATATGAATACAGTCCATATTGAAGATGGAATACACTGTGTAATTACAACTAAGGCAGCTTAAACATTGACATCCTTAGGGTTCACTGCGTGGGTGTATTTTTAAATGGATTAAGAGAGGTTCATCAAACTGAAACTTTCTAGGGGCAGAAGAAAAATCTGGTTGTCAACCTCCAGTTTTATAAATCAAGGCATGGGACATGAAGTGCAGTCAAAAGCGCAGAAGTGCCTGTCAGATGGACGAACAGCTTTGGAATATCTGTACAAACAACACGTAATACAGTGAATGCCTTCCATGAAAGGGCCTAGAAATGTGCTGCCTTGTCCCCAAACATTACAATTATTGTTTTGTGCCTTTGAGTGTGGTTTAACCCTTCATTTGATTTACACGGCATAGGAAACTGTCTAAAATGATGTGGACTAGAGCCCAGTTGCATGTGTGGTTATTCTGCAACAGTCTGGCACTGGTAGCACAAATTAAGCCAGAGGCTCTGTATACATAATTGCAACTTGACAATGAGCCTGACTGCAATTACAGACTGCAGATGGATCACAGACCTGCAGCTAATCAGCTAGAAGAGGAATGCCTTCATACAGCATGGTGTAACAATACCATTTTGCCTGTGCTTGTGTTGCACTCTGTGCAGCCCTTTGCACTGTATGCTGTCCCAAAAATAGAGAAGAAATAGATTATCTGTCTCTCAATTTAATTTGTTGGGCTTGGCAAGAAAGATTCAATAACAATGTTGCAAAAGCATCAACATACAATTGGTCTAAATATTTGGATAGAACACACTCTATCTCTCTCTTCTCTGGCCCTTCTTTCTACCCAGTAAAAGGTACCCAGGTGTATGGTAGGATATTCAATGGTAAAATATATCCATACAGGCCTTGTTTTACATTTGCTTTTGCTTCCATTTCAAGTCCATCTCAGCTGGAGGGTACAGTACAGTCAATAGGATGTTAACTGAAATTGGAGGACAAATTCTCTCTCTATGTCTCTCCAACTTGAGAAGACTTTTACTGTTTGCTCGTTTGTTTGTTTGTGTGTGGGCACATGCAAGTGTGCACAACCATTACCATTACTTTCCTCAAAACCAAAATACAATTTTATTTACACCAGAATCCTCATAGCTAAACGTCAAAGTAGGCTACTGATCAGTGTCGTAGGAGCAGGTAACTGGAAGTTAGTGGCCATGGGTATGGTTCAAATTAACTTTTGTTGATGTTTCAACTATAACAATAGTCTATCTCTGGACTATTATTATATTTTAGTGGAAGCCAGCGATTCTCCAACTTGTCTGCCATTTACCATTTCCACTCATAATCTTTGTTGACTAGCTGAATTAAAAACATCTCCTGTCATATTGTCTACATTTTTAATATGTATCATTTAGCAGAAGGTTGATTGTGAATTTATACATATAAGTATATATATAAGTGGCATTTCCTAGACTATTCTCAGTGCGTCTATTAATAGTCACCTGACCTTTCTATCCCTGACTACCTCGCCATCCCTTGCAGAGTGGACAAAGAACCAAAGAGCAAGGACTGGAAGCCATTGGGATAAGAAGAGGAAGGAGGAAGCTGAGGAGGATGTATAGGGAGAGCACAGACGATTCAAAAGCAAAACCAATACCTTTAATGACAGCAAATGCCATAACAAATGACAGTAGGATGGAAAATGGCTTTTATATAAAAATATTTAAACTCTGCTATGTGCAAAGTTTCAAGTTTTATTGTTTCTTCTTTATAATTATTTGTATTATTTATATGAGTTCTGCTCAACATGAAATCAATACACTTTGTAGTTTTCTACAGAGTATCCTAATCTGCATCAGGACAAAAGGCTTGGAAACCTTCTCCTTCTCAAGCTGCTATAACACTTCAGTGGCTTAAGATTGATTACATGCAATCAAGCTGAAACTAACTACAGAACTGTAGTTTTATTATACACACAGTAGAAAGAATCCACAGTCCTACTAAACAAAAAATAAAAAAGGTATCTTTATCCCAAATGACAGGGGAGAGGCATAGGCGTCCGATGTATTGGGAACTAGAGCTGAACAATTCAGAAAAATTATTTTGACTGATACTGCAATTTTGAGATGATTTGTAATATTAGAGGGAATGACCATTTTTACATCATTATTCTCATTTTTATTTAAAAACATTAAAAATTAAACAGTAAAATTTGTGGGGATCTGTATCAAAGAAAGATGTTTTTCTAAGTCTGGTAAAATATGACGTGTAGGCCAGGGCATCTCTGCAGCACGACAACATTTCATTTAAAATGGTTTACTGAAACGCATTTCGCTTTGTACAAAGATTGCGCCCCCTGCAATTTTTTTCATTGTGATTTGGATAAAAATTTGCCCTAGTATGTACACACACTGGTCTCATGGTTTTTAGCAAAACTATCGTACATTAAAGCAATCAGTCATATTTATTTTAGTAGAACACTGTTACAACATGTTGCTATAACAGTCTATGGTTGCTACATGAAGCTGTATCATTATGTGACTCTTGTGAAGAGGTCAGAGCTCCAGCAGTTGTGAAGTCAGTGTTTTCAGTGCAACTGTCCACAGACTTTCCTACGCAGTCAAGTCTCTCGCTCTCTTGCACACACACTGCATACATTTGGAGCGCTGAACACTTCATATTCTGCATTCTAGTGAATTGGTATGCACCAATTTATAGTCGAAATGTCTTAATTTACAGAAAATTCAGACGGCAGAAACAATTCAAAAATATAATGGAATATAGTGCAGTAAGGCACCCAGGCATTCTGTATGGCTTTCAAATGTTTATGTTATTATCCCCCTCCTCTTTTGTGTTTTTTGTTTGGGAAGGAACCTTTATTTAAAAAGGTTGTGACACCTTTGGATGCTTTTCCTTTCCCCTCTAAATGGTTCTGCGGGTGGGATTATTATAAAGCAGGAAGGAAACAAGTGGTCTTCCAGAAATAAACCAGAAATATCAGTGTTAATGTTACCCAGAGGCAGGATAAGAGATTAAGAAAAGGGGGTTTGAAAATTACGTAATGAGACCACTCAAACATCAGAATAAGATTGATTTAACATCAAATTAAGTGAAGTTGAATAAAAAATGTCTTTTGGAAACAGTGAAATTCAATGGAATTACATACATAAAAATATAAAAATAAATGGAAGTGGACAGACGAGGAAACAAGACACTTTCTTTTTATTTCTCAGGAACTCGCGAAGGAAATGGCCAACAAAGGTTACGACAAGCCGTGGGTCCTCCTCCGGAGTAAATGGCAAGACATGTATAAAAAAAAAGAGGTGTCTCAATCTGCAATGTGTTGATAATGTCGTTGTTTTCTTATTATAGCTTGATATGTCGCTATAAGCCGGCACATAATCAATATTTCAACTTGGGCAATTTTGATCTTTTTTTGGAAGATGGCGCCATCCATTTTTCTAGAAAAACTTTGCAAAAGTTTGCTTGAATGTTGTGCGATTCAGTGTGAAAATGAATGGAAACAACTATACATTTCTAAAATCAATTCGATAAACCAATTTGATCGCAAAACAGCACGTGAAGTCATTACGCACAGGTTTTATTTGCTTTGAAGCATGAGATTTTTTTACCTAATTTCAGATAATTCGTGGATAAGTGGATGGAAACTTAGCTACAGTTGCCAGCTTGCAGATTCAGCCCATTAGCAAATACATGTTAAGACAACGTGAAACCAAAACAGCAGTGAAACTCCGGTTACCGTTTCACATTTTTTCTGCTACTATCTGCATTTTATGAAGGGCATATGATGTTAAAAAGTAGAATAAGAATAGGTTTAAAGATGAATGATAACAATTACAAAGTGTTGGCAGTAGGATGTGTAGTGTAGCATGAATACAGGTTGTAGAAGAGAGGATACCAGATGGAAGACAATTTTTTGATCATATTATGAAGATTCTTAGATATTTGGGTTCCAAACCATTACAAATTAATATAAAGGACATCATCTATTTAGTTGAGCGGGGTACACCGGATTTGCATCTGCATGTGATCTCCCCATTATGTGGAAATTTCCACATTAACAGTCAACATCTGCCACTGTATAGTAACTTAGAAAAAAACATGGGAAACACTCATTTAAGTATCACTAAAGATAGAACAAACATTAAGAGATAGTTCATAAAATAAAAAAGTGCAAACCCTATGATTAACGAAAAACACACTGGGGTGGCCTCTAGCTCACCCAGTAAGCGTGTTTGCCCCATGTTAGCAACAGCAGTGCAGGGTTTGAATCTGACCTGATGCTTTTTTCTGTGTGTCAATGAAACGGGAATGTGAGCTCAAGTTTGGAACATAGTTGTGGTAACAGTGATGACAGGAATTATGTAAATACTGCAGAGTTTGCAAATACACCCAACACTCTTGCTATGAGTAGCTTAGCATGTGATTGTGGCACTGGACACTTTGTGTAGTAGCTGAGATACTGGTTGCAAAATGGTTCTTGTGTTTGCAGGCCTGATCACACAGTCAGCAAAGACAACGACACAGTGAGACAATGATGAATGCCTAATTGATGACTATCTCATGGTATTGTTTGTCTAACTGGCACTGCAAAGCTGTTCTGTCAAACACACTGTAACCAAAACTGTGATTAATTAATTAATTAATATTGCGAAAATCAGGAAAATCCTGTCTAAAAATGATGCAGAAAAACTAGTCCATGCATTTGTTACTTCCAGGTTGGATTACTGCAATTCTTTGTTATCAGGCTGCTCGGAAAAGTCCATAAGGACTCTTCAGCTGATCCAGAATGCTGCGGCACGTGTTCTGACGGGAACCAGAAAAAAAAAAAATCACATTTCTCCTGTTTTAGCTTCTCTGCATTGGCTTCCTGTAAAATTTAGAATAGAATTTAAAATCCTTCTTACCTCACCTACAAAGCTCTTCATGGTCAGGCTCCGTCTTATCTTAAAGAGCTCATAATACCTTACAACCCTACAAGAGCACTACGCTCCCAGAATGCAGGATTACTGGTGGTTCCTAGAGTCTCTAAAAGTAGAACGGGAGCCAGAGCGTTCAGCCATCAGGCCCCTCTCCTGTGGAACCAGGTTCCAGTTTGGGTCCGGGAGGCAGACACCGTCTCCACGTTTAAGAGTAGGCTTAAGTCTTTCCTTTTTGATAGAGCTTATAGTTAGGGCATAGAATTGAATATTGTTAGGGAGTGAGGAGTCGCAGCGTCCGCCTAACCCGGCCCACCTGC
>NC_048417.1:20442218-20460658 GCF_013103735.1 Etheostoma cragini | reverse complement strand
CTGTATAGTGTCTTGAGATAACTCTTGTTATGAATTGATACTATAAATAAAATTGAATTGAATTGAATTGAATTAAATATGGACTGTAACAGTAGGGGTGTGTTTACAGCAGCATGGTGGCCCAATGGTTAGCACTGTCGCCTCGCACCAAGAAGGTACCAGGTTTTAATCCACGTCGTGTATGTACTAGGTTCTCCAAGACACTGGCTCAAATCTGGAGTCGGTCCCTGGCTGTGATTGGCTGAAATGAAGAGAATGAATTTTGCTACGTGTATGTGACAATAAAGTAACTTTACACAGAGTGACCTCCTCTTATATTGCCCAAATTAGGTTTACTAATTGCTTGCTGCTGGTCATTGAACTTGGTTGCTGAGAGAACTTGTCCTCAAAAGTAAAGCTGCAGTCGCTCTCTTACCAAGCAACAAGCAGAGAACTGTGTCAACGCTGGCTAACTTATCTTCATTACTCAGCACTGTCAACAGATGTGTTGCCAGTGTCTTGAGGTAATAGAAGAGGACATTCAATATCAGCTACAGTCAAGAGTTGATATCACACCCAGAAACATTACGAATCAGTATCAAAGATATACCAAAGCTTACAGTATCATGTTTCAGTATTATTTACACTGTGTACCCAGTTTATTAAGTAGAAATACACTAGCTTAAATTAATGCAGCCCTCGTAATGTTTCAAAAAGAATTTGACAATGAGTTACAGTATTGCTGTTTAAGTGTTAACTGTCACATGTTTAAAAAAGAAGTAGCTGTTGCTATCATTGATTTCAACAGCTTTTTTTTCAATACAAACCGTCTTTCTCTTTCTCACCCCCCCCATTTTTTTCAATTTCTCTCTCTGTCTCTTACTTCATTCTTGTTCTCCATTTCTCTGATCAGACGGACTGTTATGGGAACTGACTTTCAATCAGACTCTGAGCAATTCTATAACCTGAACCCTTTATTGAAACTCCATCCACTTTCACTGTGTTGACACATAAACCACAGAGATGCAAACAATATTGACACAGGTAGACAGTGCACATGAATGCACAATCAGCAAGCAAGAAAGAAAGAAACACATGAACACACACACACACACACGCACACACACACACGTGCGCGCGGGTACACTTGTCATGCTCTTTCTCTGTTCTATTTGCTCTCAATAAACCAAATCTCAGCATATTTTGGTAATCTTGCCACGGGCAGGGGGAGGAGTGTCCTAGGAGCCCACTGCAGAGAGCCTCATTGCCAACCCACTGCGCCAACCCTGATGACATCGTCACTATGCACCACTCACCGGGGCAGGACCAGGCCTACAGTGATGCCTCAGTCATTCATATTAAATATATGACATTTTGTCACACTGCAGGGGATAACAATACTGTCCAAAACAAATCACTATACAAAAGATTGTAGCATCAGTCAGTGTGCTCATGTATGTTTTGTGTGTCTGGATAACTATTGAGGATTTAACTTTCAACCATCAAAAAAGTGATTTGTCATTTAGGAAATTCAAATCACACAAAATACTACTGTAGTTTACCGCACAGGGTTATGTGATCGCTTACACATTTTTACCAGGAGTGAGTGTGTAGGAGGTAGGCGCCACATGTGAAAACAAAACAATGGAGAGAATAAACTGTTCCCACCTTGGTGGCTTTGCTGCAATATTTATATTTTCAAATGTAATTATTAGGATTTCATCAAAATAACTTAATATCTAAAATGGAACATAACTATTTGGTGACAAATTGGCATGGCTGATGCCAATTGGCATGGCTGATGCCACTTATGTGTATTTGCTTGTTTAAGTCTTACTTAAGACAAAACACTGAGCTTAAATCCACATCCTCTCACATTTGAGGCTTTGGAGTAAAAATTAAGAGAGGAAAAAGTAATTCTCCTGATGTCTGCTTGGAAAGCAGACAGCCTACAATATGTTGACATGGCTCCGATAAGGGCAGACAAGTTGTATCTACCTCACTTCACAATAAATCACAGCAGGACCTCAACTGGCGCCGGCATCCAGGTTATTAACAGGCTATTGACAAAATGTTGTTTCTGACAAAACAACCACACTCATGGAAACAAGATGTAATAATCACTCCTCTGCCTATGCTGACGCAATTAAACACACACACCGTCAATACACAGACACTCGGGGAGACAAGCATTCCTACACACCACACACTGGAAAAAGGCACCTCCTACGGAGAACTCACATAACCGCAGTCCCACACAGTTGATCAATAGTGTCATGTGAATGTTTTACTTTGAGCCCCAAGAGATCAATAGAGATTTTTTAACAGGAACAAAATACAGATTTTTGCCAAATAATGATGCATTGCTACAGTAGAAGGCAGTGTCTATGGTATCGGGTCAGTCACAGCAGACAAATACAAGAGAAAGAGACAGTTTGCTACATAGCTTGAAACCCTGGGGAGACTGGGTGAGAAAAAATGAAAAAATGAAAATCGGAAATTAAATGGTAAAAAATCCTTTGTCGGTTGTGCGTGCAACACTAACATAGCGTTGATGCAGAATAAAAGCAAAATACAGAACTCTCTATTGTACCATTTATGAAGTAGAAATAGAACATGAGAAATTCCTGCAATGACTACCACTGTATGGAGTACTAATATAAGTAGCTACAAAGGCAGGAACATGGTGAGGGGGAAACAAAAAGAGACCATGACAGAAGATGGCAGGTTGACGTTCAAAGCCCTGGGAAAAAAAAGAAAAACATTGAGACAGGCTGTGAAGGACAGAGGAAGGGTGAATTGAATAAATAAGTAGGAATAAGAGAGGCGAGGTCCTCTAGACAGAAGGCGGTGTAGGGCGAGGCAGAATGAGAAAAAGTAAAAAAAAAAAAGAGTGTGTATGTGAGAGCATACAACTGAGAGAGAGAAAGAGAGAGTCAGTGACAGGCCACGTGGGAGCAGATGAAGGTGTGTGCAGCATGTCAATACAAATGCTAAGTCACTCAAGGGCTTCCATCAAGCTGAAATCATAGCCTTGCTTCACAGTTCTTTAAAGAGAGCCTCCTATTCTTTTCCTGTCATTCAAAATCCCAAACAATGTCACATCTTCTTCTCTCACTATCCATCTTTTTTTCCCTGTTTCTTTTAGCAGAGAAATCACCATGGTCCATTTATTACCCCTGCAGGATCAGCAGTGCGGCTGCTGCAGCATCGATAATTGCTTGCTTTCCTAAAGGCATACTGAGAACCCTGGGTATTTATGAGGGTGTAATCTCCTACCTGGGTTCCACTGACACATCTTCTCCCATCCCTGTGACTGGGTGACCCAAGGGATGGGCTGTTGGGGATGGACAGTTCTGAGCCTGAGATGTGACAGCCGAGCAACATGAACTGAAAGAGCTGAGAAATAGAGGCTACAAGGGGGAGGGGTGGAGGAAGGAAGGCCCCTGCCTGAAGACACAGTGCCACAGGTTTGTGTAGGATTACTGTTGATAATTTACAATAATATACACCCAGGTAAGGTATTTACTAATTACATAAATGTGTATTCATGTAGGTATAGTTTTTTCAGTGTGTCTCCAGACAAGAGTAAGGGAGAAAGTGAGCAGTAGAGTGTTAAAGGATACATCCGTACACCTCCTGTCCTTGAGCCAATGGCCAGGATCTTCTGCACAGGGTCAAAGGCCAAAGCAGTGGGCTGATAAGGGAAACCATGACGCACCGTCTGTAACAACAATAAAACACAGAACAAGATTTGAATTAAAGTAGAACATTTTAGGATTAGAGTTAGGAATTCTAGGTAGGTGTTCTAGTGTGGTGTATCCAGTTGAAGCTTTATCATTTTGAAAAGCAAAATACCCATTTTCTAAAACTGTGAACTTTAATTCGGTCAATAAATAACTAAATCATCTAAAATGCAATTTTTTTAGGATATAATGGTTTAAGATAACTAATGCCACTTTACTTTTGCAATTCTTCTGGGGTTACAAAAACATTTTCCTGTCTCTTCATGTGTCTAACAAAACTTTAAACTACAAATACATCTATCTATCTATGTTGTAAACAGACATCATTTTAACATTAATACATTCAAAACACATTAAAGATGCATCAGAGATGCAATCAACTAAACACTTTTTGAAATTCAAAAACTTGAAAACCTTGGCAACTTCCCACTGTGTAATTAGCAAAGAAGCATACCCTTCTGTTAATGTTGCATCTGGCTTGAACTGAGCCTTGACTAGGTTCAGCCTTCATTTGCCAAGGCCTGACTAGACAAAACGACACTGTCTCTCCCACTCACACTCTGAGATGCATTGCATGCTCTGCAGCTGTCAGCCATTAGTCACGTTAAATTTCCCCGAAAGTGCCTCTCTTAGTTATCTGCTCTGGAGAGATGTAGAGACATGGACCTCACCAGTGTGGTGTTCCTACCCAATGTGAGTCGAGTGCAGCTGGGAGTTGCGAATGCGTCACGTTGCAACAAGTAGCCTACAAGAACGACAATAATCTGCCAACGAGACTTCTGTAATGTCAATACAGTAAAAATGGACCTATATAACAAAGTTCATTCACTGCTGGCAACAAACTAGCAATCCAACACAACAAAGGCTGTCACTTGAGTGGTGTTTTGAGCTAACGTTAGCAATCAAAACAATCATAGATAGCCAAAATGTTTTTAAAATTATTTCCATCTTCTGTTTTGTTTTTTTATGAGAAAAGTTGACAATGGATTTCAAAAATTTCAGTATGACACAAATGCACAAAATTGAATGGCGTTTTGAGCTAATGTTAGCAATCAAACAATCATAAACCGTTTAAATCCGAGTACCACATCACTCGACTCATCGGTATGTGACAGTGGAATGGAAATGTTTAAACTGCAGTGTGATATATAACAGTTTAAGCACTGTGACAATGCTGCATAGGCTGTAAGTATTTAAAAAAAGCATTCTACATATCAGATTATAGTTTATATTTTCTTTTCTTTTTTTAAAACTACCCATTACAGCAACACTTTGTGTCAAGGAGCCCCTGCTTTTGCAAAGCATTGTAACAAAGCATTTGCTAAGCATTTTTTCCATCGTAAAATGATGATTTTTGCAAACTATCTTACAATGAGAGAAATACATAAAAGCCTTAAACCTCACTTTAACAAAATAGTGAAAGGGTAAACAAGGAAGGGATTTCAGACACTACCCAAAAGTCCAGAGACCTCATGTAATCCCCACACCTTCAAACTGAGCAGAGGTCTGATCAGCCACACCTGTATCGGTGTGCAGGGCCTTTCATGGAAATAACATTAGTGGCACTGACTGTGAACAGCAAAGAAAAAGGCCCATTGGTCCTCAAAGAAGTCCTTTAACCATCATGAACAGCTATTTAATCTTTTTTTCATTCACCTCCAGTCCCAAACCCACAATGTAGTCATTAGTGGCATGTTTGCCCATCCCATAACAGCCCTTGTTCCCAGACTACCCCACCTCATCACTATCCCAAACACCTTTCTTTGGCTTCCGGAATTGTAGAAACAGGGATTTTTTGTTGTCATTAATATTGTAGAGTAGGGCTGGTCAAAATGGAAAAAAACAGATTGTACGATATTCTTGACCAAATACCTCATTATCAATGTTGCAGCGATATTGTAGTGTTGACAAATGATTTTTTGAAACACTTATATCATATGACAATATTACAATATCCAAAATCAAAGACAATATCTAGTCTCATATCACAATATCAATATAATATCGATATATTAGCCAGCACTACTTATGAGGATGAATTTGGAGAGATAACATGAGAGTCTTTAAATGAATTAAATGCATGATATAGCAAAGTATCGCAATATTTTGCCTGGCAATACTGTATCGATACACAGATGTTTAATATCAATCTGTTGTTACATAAACTGCACATGATAATTTATGTTTTTGTAACTAGAATTATACAATCGATTGCTTTTTCAGTCCACTAGATCCTGCAGTTCAGTTACCTTTTCAGATAAAACAGACGTTGACAAAGTTTACCTTTGGGGATGTAATTTGAAGTAGGGAAAATGGCAATAAAATGGCAATATAACACAAAATATCGCAATATGTTTCAAATCGCAATAACATCATAGCTTGACATCGGTATCATGATTATATTGTATTGTATGAGATTGTAGGGCTTTAGGTGATTCCCAACCCTATTGCGCGTAAGTGTGTGCTATATACAGTATTTGCATGATTTGCACATATTTATTCATATACTGTAAACAAGGAATTCGGTGGCTGATCCTACATAGGCTATATGTTCATTTGCATTATTTACACATATTGCATATTTATGACTGTATTGGGATGATTTATGACATGATAAATTCAAATTGTGTGTGTGTGTGTATGTGTGTGTTTATTCGCGCGCGTGCGCGCACTGTTGTGGCTTGCCAACTAAAGTACCTAACCTTCAAATAGACATTTATCTGTCACTCGACTAATACCTACACAGTTGTATTCCACTGCTACGTTAAGACCAATGAGTGCCTTGCATACAAATGGAGGAGTAAACAATAATATAATCTTTAAAAGATAAAAATAAGTATAGCTGCTCCGCAGCAATGGTCTGTCCGAGCATTTTAAAAATGCAGTGAAGGTGTCCAAAGCAATCTTTGGGTCCAAAGACAAGCATTGATCTCAGTGAGCTATTGTCCAGGTGACAAGCTACTTTGGTTCTATTTTATGGAGTCAGCCTGGGTTGACTCAATAACATGCCTTTCCTTGACTGGAACTGGACTGATTGTTAATTACAATCAGGTGTGCTAATGCAGGGGAGTTGTCCACAGAACAATGCCTGTTTAGGTGTATGATCATCTGGCACACCATGGGCTCAAACTCAGAACCATTGAGGCCGTAGGCAGCTTCTGATCAGGGAGCTGGAGCTATCTGGGTGATGTCACAAGTGGCATCGCAACACCTAGTAGACAAGGAGCAGGCTTGCCTGAAAACGCTGAATTTCAAACTGCTGTAAAAAATTATTTTCTCATTAGAAAATTCTGAGAATGCGTGTACTTGGTTCAGTCAACATAGAGATGCCTGTAATTTATTTTCACAAAGATCAATAAATGCCTTACTGATGTTTAAATACGCTCTATTTTGCATTGACTGCGATGAATAGAGTAGATGAGGACACCCTTCAAAAATAAATTAAAAATTCATTTTGGGGTTAAATCTACAGTGATCTTTGGATGTTGTGAATTTTGTCCGTGAACATAAATTATTTAGTTTGTAAGAAACTGCAGTATTTGTTTTACTCTACTGTGTGCAGTAAAACATTGTAATGCACTGATTTTGATATCAAACATCTGGATGGAGATTAAGTTGCACAAATTTGGTGTCAATTGAAACAAAAATGTGACAGTGATGGACTTCAAAATTGCCACAAGTTAAAGCAGAGCATAGTTTCTACTCTACTGGGGCTACAGTTTGGCGGATGTTGTGATATTGTAGCATGTACGGCGGATGTGCTGTGAATTATTAAAGTTTACAGTTTTAAATGGCTGATAGTCACATAGCGCCACCATCTCTTTGCTGCTCGGCCCCTAATAAACATTGGATCATATAGTCCAAGGAATCAGACTTTTTGATTGAGCACATCTATAACATATAAATAAGGATATTAAATGCCTTGCCTCAATATCTTTGCCTTGTTTAATTTTATTCCCTGTGAATTATTTTTTGAAAGTATGCATACCCGATTCCTTAGTTAAAGAATCAGATCACACAGCAGCACGCGACAATTGCTGCAATTCTCCTGTCCGTTTTTTTTTTTAAATAACGTCAGCTCTTTTAAATATAGTTTCGTGGCAATTTTCTGTATATAACTCTTTAACCATAATGCACCTAATACATCTGGAAGGTCTCAGGCTGTAACATTAAGATATGCACCACGGGTCACACACACATCAACATGTGTTTTAGGGCATGACATGGCTTTGAGATTGTCATTCTCTTCTATGATTTGATGTATGCTATGTTTTGTTTATTTTGTGCAAAGTAGACTATGTTGTGTGTGGACAGTGGACCAAAAACTGTAGATGAAATTATTTTTGAATTGGTGTCATGTAATTGAGTGTGGGATGGGCCACTTAGGCCTTCAATCATAGTCTCGCATGACATAGGATGGTAGCGTGGGCCTTTACTGTATGCCAAAAGTCACTACATTTTAAGGGGTTCAAAAGTAGGTGGGACACAATTTGCAGAATGGGCACTGACACACGCCTTCAACCTGTCAATAAGAATAACTCACCTTCCCCATCTATTTTAGAGGATAAAGAGGTAGGTTGAGTGTTTAATCTATCAGGCAATAAATGTTTGCGTCCTAAGCGGTAAAAAGAGCTGCAGATCATGCAGGCAATGACAAAACTGATGCCCAATACTTCTCTGACTTTGATCAGAAGAAGATTTTTATTAAACAGGTCAGGTGATTCAGCAAATCATTTGTTGAAAATAGTAAAAAGTGGGTCGCTCCTACACATTCATACACAAAACCATTCAGTGGTAATGACCATGCAAACACATCACTGGTAAAACACACACAGATAACGGTTCTATCCGAACCTGGCCAAACACACACATTCAAACATTCATCCTCCAGGTCCCTTTATCTTCTCTAGCCCCACTCTGGTACACTGTTGCTGGGATACAGGAGATCCACCCCCTACATATACATACAGGAGAGCAAAGTGGATGAGAAACACGTGAATTTTAGAGCTGCTCATACATATTTCAAGTCAAAAGACATAAAGCATTCTTTCTCGCTCTTTCAGTGTGTTTGTCCATGTATTATACATGTGTGTGACCAGGTTCACCTGTACTTTAATTCTCTTACTATCTATCTATCTATCTATCTATCTATCTATCTACTTAATTTGTGGTTTCCCGTTGTGTAAATAAGGAGGTACCAAATACAGACTGTTTTATTCAGTCAGCAACACGTCTATGCTATCAGTCCCTGATCAAAACCGCATAAAAATGAACAAGGAAAAATTATAAATAAATAAATAAATAAAGACAAAGGAAAATACTAAATGATTATTCATTCTGTTGAAGCAGTGTAGAAAAACACAGTCAGCCATGCAGCAACTATTGACCTGCTGCTAAGGACCTGAATTATGGCTGCCAGAGGCTGCATTACATCAACTCCCCTCTCTACCACATCCTACCCTTTCCTCTCCCTCTGTTGTGTTGTCATCCAGACATCCCAACCTTGCTAAGTCTAATACCACCTCATGCCACCCACCATCCTCTCTTTTCACAAAGCGTTGAGCTGCAGAGCTAGTCTAGACCCCTGCTTCTATTAATAGCATGCACCCAGCAACCACTTCCAGCAAATTGTGCATTGAGCAGCTGTATCTCCAAACACGGATCAACAGTAAAATATGAAATTAAATCTCAAATATATCTTTATAGGATTAGACTAATTGTCTATAACATTTACATGTTATAAAAGGTACAAAAGCTAATTACTGTTTAACAAAAGTGCAGCTTATTCAAGATCATGGAATTTTTCTCGTTTAATTTTACCATCTGGCATTAAGTACCAGTCCTCTACAGCGTGTGCAATTTTCTTGCATAGTGTGCAAGTGAGTGAATGTGAAAAATGACTTACAAGTCCTGTCAAAATACCTAGATTTGCTAAACTTTAAGGGCTTACAAATTTGTTATGTTTTTAAATACTCTATCTATCACTGCTGCTTAAATTGCAAATTGCTTCTGACAATTAAAAAGGTGGTCAGTGTACAATTATATCAGCTGAAGCTACAAAACAATAATTTAGTGAGCCAAAACATAACTAATTGGCTGTAGTCCTGTTGATGTGCTTTCTGAGAACAGTGGCTGTACTTAGCCAAAAACCAGTCCAAAAAAACAAGTCTCAAAACCAGTCTAATCATTAAGTTACTGTAAAACTAAAATGACTTAAAGTTTTTTAACCACAAGGTGGTCCATGTCAGTACTGAAAAGCACATTTGGCCCATGTTTTTGTCACCTGAACCATGTTAAAGTCACATGAACCATGCAACAGGATGCATTGCTTACCCTAGTTACAGTATGTCATGCAAATAGGAATCCTGAACTTGAAACTGTACAATCTAATGCACTCCAATACAACAGCCCTGCAACAATATCCATCTTTATTAAGCTTGTAATGTTCACTTTTGGGCAACATCATAAGAAATGTGTTGTACTGGACTCCATTATATTGAGAATGTTTTTTTTTAATATTCTGTCTCCCTAATATTTGTAAATGGAAAAGACAAAAACATGTTTCTCTCCATGTGATGTAGTCCAGTACAATACCACATCTAACTTTGACCACGATACTAAACACATTTCACATATCAATATGGACAAGAGGTGTACCACAGTAGACCCTTGATATATTGATGGCACTGTAGGATGATTGTTCACCAGGCAGCCAAATACAGATGTTGCTTAAGGTGATTTAAAGTTGCATGCAGACACCAACTACTTGTACGGTATGTCAAGAACTGAGTAGGGGCAGTATAGGCATTACATGCAAGACATTTCTTTATCTTACCACTGCATCTCTGTAGATATTCACAGCTATGTAGAGATAGGTAGTCAGTGAGAAAGTCAGTGAGCAAGTGAGAAACTAGCCCAACTGAATTATTGACTCACTGCTTAAGCCCTTTAACATAGCACGTGGCACCACATGGAAACAGAACTGCAGGACCTCCGTAGATCACAACTGGGATCCAGGAGTAATGCAGTGAACAGACTCTACAGCCTGACCATGCTTGGACACATTTATCTACATAACAAAATCACAAGGGAAGCATTCCGCAAACAGAGCAAGATTAACGGAGGAATGGATAAACAGGCCACTTGTGATGTGCTGTCTGAAGCAAGAGTACTGTCAAGTAGTAAATAATTCATAGTGAGAATAGTGAAAATGATGGAGAGAAATGTACTGTAACGTTATGTGTGAGGTCACAGAATTAAATGTATGTGTCTTTTAAAAATTAAAAAAAAATCTTAATTTAATTTAGATTTGAATTGGACATGTTGTGTTTGTGTTTACTGGACAATATGTTCCAGAATCTAATTTAGCAGATTGGTATAGCTAGTTAGCTAGCGTTAGCTAATGAGATCATCATATTACCAAAATTTGACCTAACATTGCAAAAAGCACACAGCCACACTTTGGTTCCTATCAATAAATGAAGACATGTAGGCCTAAGTTTTATTCAAAACTTACTTTTTAATTAAAAAAAATAACATAAGGTGTGCTCAGCTGTTTAAAGTGCTTAAGGTTACGTTAACGTTTATTAGGTTAGCTAGCTAACGTTACAACAGGTTAGCTTCAAGAAATGGCTATTGTTGAACACTACAGCTCTCAAAGGCAACTAAACTACCGGGGCATGTTGTTTAATCCTTTAGTATTGTTAAAATAGGAGCGGTCACTAACCTTTACAAACATGTTGCTGCTTGTCCTTTAGTTATCGTTAGGTGTTTCGCTTCAAACGCTTCAAAACCTCGGTTTTTAAGCTAACTTTGACATAGCTCTCGGCTTAAAACATTTAGCTAGCTAGCTATCGGTAACTTATCCAGTCCATTTCTGTTGTGAAGAAGTTGAGACCTAGCGATAGTTTATCAACAAAATTACAATATTTCCCCAAGGTGGCACCACAAATAAATACAATGGCCAGTAGATAATTAGCGTTATGCATCTCTTTCTGTCTTTCTGAACTCTCTCACAGTTTTCCCGTGGGTGGTTCCCGGGTCCACTCCATTGCAATGCATAGGGAACAGTATCATGTGCGCCAGACCATGGATGTAGTAAGAGAACACCATAGACTGTTTATTACTAAAATATAGACGAGGATCTTAGCCAACTACAGCAATAAATTGCCACAATCCATCGCTCTCTTAAAGGGAAAGGTTTATTTACAGTCGCTGTCTTTCAAAAGAACTTCAGAGCAGGATTAATCAATTGCCATCATTGATATTGATATTACATTTTTACACCATATCTGCAATCATGTCAAATTAATTATTAGATCACAGACCAAGCAAGAATTTTGACATTTAAAGGGAAAAATCAGTAATGAAACAGTTGTCAGATGGTTGTAGGTTGCCAGGGTAAAATTTGAATAGTGGTAGGCTAGGCTATTTGTAATCAATTAAAGGGGATCAACATTGTTTAGTGGGAAATGGCAAAAATGACCAGACCACTGTATGAAGTGTTTTAACTGCATTAGAGATGAGAAAGACATGAACATATAAGGGACTCTTGAGTCCAGCTGGGGAACAAGTAAAGAGCGTGGAACTAAGGTGCGTTAAAGGTGTTTAATATTTTGCATGCAGTTTGTTTTTGTGCCTCTGCATCAGGTGTTTTAACATCTGTCCCCTCAGGCTAAACGTCAGGTTGAAAGACAGTTGTGCAGGGAAAAGTAGAGTATTCCTGTCACATACAAATTTTCCAATTTAAAAAGACTTACAAAGTCAGACCGCCTATCATACAAACAAAGATACACAAGGCTTCCCACACCAGTGTTTGAAGGGAGATATTTAGAGGTTGCTCTAAAATTCTTTTGATCTCAAAAAAGAGGCTTGTCAGAAGGTGGGTAGGAGAGAAGACGTTTGGGGGAGGAGTGGAAGAGGAGATCAGGGGTTTCAGAATGTGTGAAACGAGTTGAAACACAACGAGTTTTCTTAACACAGCAGGATCCCATTTACTCTTGCTTGTATTTTCTAACCAGTGGTCTATTATTTACTCTTTAGAAACCCATCAGGTCTACATCAGAGACATTTTTTGTGCAACTTTATAACACAAGTAACATTAAAAAAGTGCTTTCTAAAGTTTAGGACAACTGCCTTTTGGTCGCACTTATGACATCTGGGTTTCGTATAACAGTTTTTTTAAAGGTCTTTGTCTTGGAATACGTTTATAATGGAACTTGAAATATAGTTATTGAAAAGGAGTTGAAACAATCATTCCTAATTTAAATGTCAAAACCCTCACCTAATGAATGCTGGTGCCTAAGCAGTGATTGACATGCAAAAATTCAACAAAAAACACTTAATAGGTGATCTGAACCCCCATAGGAATTTGAATACAAATTGAGAAATAACTCAAAAACACTTTATAACAAAGAGTACCAGGGTGTGCTGTAAGCATATGCAGGCAAATATAACATTTTGATATTTTGGTGATTCAAAACTGTCCTCAGTGTTTTTATCACCATGAATAAAGCTGGTCAAGGTTGCCACGATGGGCTTCTTTATCATGCTTAAAGCCAAAGGATGAGAGAAGGACTTTTACTCATCACTGAGGCTGATTATAAGTATTTCCCCCATGTGCTTGCTGCAAATGCACACAAAACAGCACACAAATGCAAACAGGGTGAGCATGCAGTTTACGAGCTTGGAAATATGAAAACAAATGAACGAGCCTGGAGAAACTTCCCTTCCTGCCCCCTTTCTTCCTGTACTGGGCTCATTTGGATCAGAGTTGCAGGCTACAAAGTGTTAAGTGTGTAGCCAGAGGGGGTAGGGAGGGCCACTTGTATGTACTGTATGTGTCATTTATATTGCATTAAAGTACTGTGTGATTTTTTTTAAATGTTGGATGGATGACCATGTATACATTACCACAAACAGACTTATGAAACTGCTGCACAGACAAGTACAGATAGAATACAGCAGTCGTGTTTTTCTGGCAGCATTTATCACAAACACTTCAAGGGTCAAATGTGCTGAATGTTAAGTATGTGTCTCTTCAGATGAAAGTGTGTGCTTAACAGCCACATACACATATCTTCTATTTTACAAATGCAGAGCAATGGTCTCTGTTTGGGTGTGTGGGAGGGGATTGTTGTGATTGCATGCTGGGGCTTCATATTGTGCTTTCATGCAGACGTGGGGTCAGAAACAAGCCATGTGTAGATAAACTGTACTGTATATGTGGTGTAACCTTTTATCCACTACAGCAGGCATGACAAGGAATTGGCCATGGCATCAGCATTGTGCCCTAGGCTTGATAGAAAAGGTAGGAGTGGACAAAATAGTCACGTATTGCTACAACAGCCCCCTTTCTAATCATAGAGAAGAACCCACATTCACACATGGTTGGTTTTCAGAAGAATGTTTGTTTGTTGTTGTTTTTATGTTTTAAATAGCTGTCTGATTTTTTTTTTTACAGTAAATTGGAAACAGATTTGAATGTCATCTTTTGTTTCTTGGCTGTGTTGAGGTAATGTGATTAGCTTGAGTGATTAGCTTGCACACTATCATGTTTCTGAGCCCATTAATGTGTTAGTTAATAAATTGTAATATTTTGACATATTGATTCAATCTAGTCATGGCATGCATAGCTGGTATTAAAATGATGCGCATTTCACAAACTTTTATTTTCTAAAAAATAGGAAAAGGTATAAAATAGTAATTATAATCACCACACAGGCATTAGATTGGGTTTGATTTGTATTCTGAATATACTGTCTCTTAATTTTTGAATACACTGTTTGCACTTTCTACCTGAATTTCAAAAACACAAGCTGTGTTTCTTTTATAAAACAAAATAACTCAACGCAGGCTTCTGCATACATCCTTTAGATACTTCTGGAGTGATATCAAGTAAATGAGGTTTGTCAAGGGCTTGAGAGTACTGTAGCACTTAACAGCAGAGGGATCCACTAACCACTCAGAGAGGCAGGGGAGAATGTTGGTTTGAAGCTTTTCAGCACTGCAGTTCCCAGTGGATTGTTTTCCATAATAAATTTTCAATTTAGCAGTCTAGTCATGCACCCAAACATTTTGTTAGCGTTTGCCCACATCTTCTTCCACAGTAAAATGCACAGAAAGGGCAATAAATGGGTCAACTGTGGATTTAATATGATTGAGAATATAATAAACCATTGATTCAACAACCACAATCTTCTTTCTCCCTAGAACATGATGTAGCCACAGAAACACAAGCAATGAGGATATGTATAACAAACAAAAACGCATTGTGGATGAGGCCTTTCAGAAAAGGGTGGGGCCCTGAACGTTGCCGACAGTGGTTTACCTTCCTAACATTCATGGTTCTAACTTGACTAGTAAAGGTAAAACAGAATTAAGCGCTGCAGAATGAAACCAGACTTCATAAGAGCAAAGTGATGGAAAATTGAATGAAATAAAGTGCTGTTTGAAAAGCTCACTCTATTATATTTGCACAGCATGAGGTCAGGCAGGCAGTCTGCTGTCACCTAAAAACAAAGCAGTTTGAAAGCCCACACAAAATCAGGAGGCAGCTATTTCTCTTTATCAAACACACACTGTCACAGAAAAAGTAATGTAGAATATGTAACAATAATATAAAACATGTTTTTATACCAAATATACTATCCCACTGGGTTCTACTGCTGTTCTTTAGAACACCTTATTGCAGTATCATAATAATGCTTTTATTTTTTAATCATGCCACATTGCCAGGAATCTATTCTTCTGGTGTTTCAATGTTATTTTACTATGTTCCTGTAATTTCTACATTCACACTTCCATATAATTCATATCATTTTTAGAAAATAATTAGTAAGGCAGATGACTCCTCTAGCATGAAAATTAAGCTTTATTAAGTGATTTGTTGGAAGAAATACTGGATACTGAACACACACACACATACCTCACACACACTGAAAACCTCTCTCCTCTGACTCACTTGAATGTACTGAGCGTTTTTCCTCTCTGAGCCTCAGTTGCATAAGGGTTTTGTTATGTTGTCTTTTTCAGACAAATCTGAAGTTATCTGAAGAATGGCTCCTGAACCAAACGTCTTTGCAGTGTTTAGCAGGTTATTCATGCTACAAGCTTTGGACCTATCTTCAAAAGTTCTCTACTAGTTAGACATTTGACAATTATGCAGAACACCTTAGTAAAATAACTGTCATGTTCTTGGAACCAGGCTGAGATGAGGAGTGCTGGAAATATCCATTTGAGATGTGAAGGGATAAGCACCTTGTCATTAACAAAGTCAGCAACAATACAGAGCCGACATTGTGCATAGCACTCAAAATGAGGCTACTTTGGAATGAAGCATGCACGTACAGCTTTTGATACTCACACAAGACAGAACAGATCCATCGTTCAAGCCGTTTGGACAAATATTGATTTTATCGTTAGCTTTCGGCACCAGATATCAAGATTGCGTTATGTTATCTACCGTTTGGTCAGCAAGTTAGACCAGCAAGGCAACCCAGTATGAATTAACATGTCCCAGTCCATGGCAAGGCAAGTTTTCAGAGACGACATTGTGTATCCAACCTTTGTTGGAAGCTGTTATTTGTGGCCTACCTGACAGATTGAACAAGTCTGGTCATTCCCTCTGACCTCTCAGTGTTTCACCTACAAAGCTGCAACTGACTGGGAGTTTTCTGTTTGTCCGTTCTCTGTAATCTCCTGACACGGTGTGAGAACACATGGCGCCCTTTTGTGTCTGCAAGCTTGATATACAGAAAGTAAAGCTACCCACCCTCAACATAGTTCACCAGCTTGGGTCAATTCTGCAGCTTTGCTAAACTAATATTAAATGACCGCATATTCCCAATTGTGTCCCCTCGTGTAGCCAGAGAGAAAGTGTGATTTATAATCTAGTTTTAATTTAGATAGTTATATATTCAAGTTTTACTTTTGTCAGACAGGAATGTCTAAAGACTTGTGTGTTGAAACGAATGTGAAAAGATACAATTTGACCCTTACTTGTCAGTTTATCCTTATTTATAAGCTCAATCCACCCATTATGGCCTCTATCAAAACCTGTTGGTTTTCAATGAAACCTAAAAAAAAAGTTCTGTCTCTGTTCAGTAAGTCTGAAAAAAGTCAGTGTGCTTTTGGAGAATGCAAGACAGCAAATACATAAAACCTTGTGCCTTCCTTCTGTCCTCCTCTTCAGCTCCATTACATCATAACACCAACACATAACCTTTCTTTGTTTTTACACAAATTATTATCCCTACATACAGTCCAAAATAACACACATTATAAGGTTGGTGAGGTGAGTATTGTTTGGTCACAAGAGTAACATGTGAGTGTTTCTTATGGTTTCTTTTGAAGGGATTTTTCATTCTATAATTACTTTGTTATTATATCATTCAGTTCATTAATTCAACTACCAACAAACACAATGCAATTCAGTTCAATCTCTCTCTCTTCATTGCTATCTCTCTTTCTCTGGGTGTTTCTATAACCTTCTCTCTCTAACACAAAATGAACTCATCCTGCTGTAAACTGAAATGAAACAACAGATTTAATGAGACTATGCCACCTGGGTCCCTCCCGTTTCCCTTCTTTCCTCCTTCAATCCGAGTGTGATTTCACCAACACCTTGTTTCAGCACATCTGCTATTGGGTGCTACAACACTCACTACAAACGTTAAAAAATGCTGTAGAAGACAAACAAAATGAATTGTTGCATCTTCCCACATGAGACAGTGGACAGAAGTCCTCTAAAAATGTATAGCGCAGTGAATGAAATTGAATGAAATTTGAAAAGTTTGTTGATTGCCTGGTGTTTCTCTACTGTTAATATGAAATAAAACATGAATCCACTGTCTGTGTTATTGGTGATTAATAACCAGTTTTGGGGCACTGTGTGTTTCATTTACATTCAGGGATTATTCACTTGGCTCTAACACCTCTATATGTTTATTTTCAATAAAACCTGTCTGGGAACTAACCGATTTCTGCTGTCCAATATAATGGATCAATAATACACATAACCTCTTTATCTCTCCTTGAACCCTGTCGGCATTAGTGAAAGCAATTGACAACAGCTATGCTGCTTCTTCCCTCCCTCTCCCTCTGTGCATGTCTCTCACTTCCTTACACACATACACACACACACACACACACACACACACACACAATTGCAGACATACAGCCTGCACCTGCACAGACTCATATAAAAACCCTAAAAAGAACTGTGTTGGTGGTGGGAATGGGCATATTTGTACACTCATAGCTTTTTCACAGTGCCTCCGTTGATTCAGTTTCCTTCCCTCGCTGAAGGAGGAGCAGCCTACCGCATGGGATTAGACAATCATTCCTTTCCAGCACTTTCTCCTCCCTGCCTGCCTGCCGAGGGTGCTCTGCAGCATCCTTTCCAGCTTGTGAATCAACCTCCCTCCTCCTCCATTCTCAGCTCCTCCATACCGAAATTAAAATACCCCCCCCCCCCCCCCCCCCCCCCCCCCCCCCCCCCCCCCCCCCCCCCCCCCCCCCCCACCCTCCACTAGTTTCATTCTGCACAACACTAATATAGCTCCATAAACAACCCGGTTACTGTTGGGTTCTCAATGAATAATTCAGTTTGATCCAAGAAATTACCCCTGATTTGAAGGGGTGAGGAATATTCACTGCAGTCAGCGTCAAAAATCCTCCAAAAGAAGTGCCGCAACGGGCAAAGGCTGCTATAAA